>NW_003315023.1:62936-67526 GCF_000150825.1 Verticillium alfalfae VaMs.102
CTGACACGCAGACCTCCCCCCAATCTAGGCCCTCGCCGTCATGGCGAAGCAGCCTACGTGCCGGCCTCCCTGAAGGAGCTCGCCCGCTTGGCCGACGACATCTGGTACCTGTCCGGGGACACAGCGGTCGACCCTACGTGGTACACGAAGCGGGGCTCGCTGGCCACCATCTACGCCTCGAGCGAGCTCTTCATGACGAACGACAGGTCGGCCGGCTTCGCCGACACGCGCGAGTTCCTGCAGAGCAGGCTCGGTGAGGTCAAGGACGCCGGCTCTGTGCTTGGCGCCGTCGGCCAGTGGGTCGGCTTCACTGCGTCCGCGGGCGTCAATGTGCTCAGGAGCAAGGGCATGCGCATCTAAGGATTCGCTGCTGAAGATTTTTTTTGGGGGGTGCTTCGCCCAAAGTCATGGCAGACTGGGTCTCTTCTTGGTCGCGTTGCTCGTCCTCCTAATCCCGGAGGTTGCTTGCTCGTTGGTTCTCTATTTCTAATCGCAGAGAGCCTCTCCCCATCTCTGCGATGGCGGCATCCCATGTACATCATGTAAACCCTCCCTATGTAAAGTACACGAGGCCCACGGCCTTTTTCTAGAATGCGGCTTGGCAAAGAAGCCGCCTGATCCCCAAAGCAAAAGAAATAATATGACGCCTGATGTTGTCCCGGGATGGATCCGTCGCTGGGAAACGCGAACGGTGAATACCGACCGAAAACGCCTTGCTCTTTCACTGCCGTCCAAATCCTTCGCATGTGCTCTTCGTTTCTGTTCCCATCACGTCATCTGCGGGAGCGTTCGTTGGCGCGGATCGGTCAAACTTGGGACGTGGCATGTTAGTCGACGACAAAACAGTACAATGAGGGGTTTCAGCTGTGCTTACCGGATAATATTGACGTCCTTGCCCAACGAAGCCCGTCCCTCGATGGCGTTGGGGGTGATCATAATGTACTGACGGCTGACCGAGCGTCGAGCCGCATCAATCTGAAGGGAGGGGGGGGCAAGTCAGCAAAACAGGCGCGCACTGGGGCGGACATTGTTCATTCTTACCAGCATCTTGGTGCTAATCGTTCGGTTGACGTTGTCCATGAAAACGTCGAATTCGTCGAGACATCGCAGCGGCGATCCCATGGCCTCCCAAATGGCCAGCAGCATACAGATGGACGAGAAGGACTTTTCGCCTCCAGACAATGTTTTTGTGCTCCGGCCGCCCGCGTTCTTGCGCGTCTCGTCGGGTTCCACAGACAGCTGCAGAATCCACCACCATTGCCGAGAGATGTTTCCCCTGAACCCGCGCTCGCTGAGGAGGTATCGGAAGTTGATCCTCGAGTGCGCTGAGATGTGCTGCTGAAAGTGGCGCCACCTGACGAGTCGATCGGCCAGCGAGCGCTTCGCGTCCTGCTGGAAGCTTTGCTGCGACTCAAACTCCTGGGACGCCGCCAGGAAAGCGGCTTTGGCCTCGCGCAGCCGATCGTTGATCTGCTCGTCCGTGCGCCGATGCGTTCCGCTCGCTGCTTGAGCTGTTTGCAAATCGCGTTGTACTTCTTCTCCAAGCTTGCGTAGTTCTCGCCCTCGTCGATTGCAACACGGTTCGGGGACTGGGCCGAGGCGCCCTCGGTGCACTCGGCCACAGCTTGGGCCTGGTAGGCGCATTCTTGCTCGGCGCGGTGCTTGAGAGTCTCGGTCTCTGCCTGCGTATCGTAGGCCGTGTTCTTGGCCACGACGGCCATCTGGCGGAGATCCCGGGCCTGCTGCAGCTTTCTGTCGACCTTGTTGAGCTGTGCCTCCAGATCCTTGATCTTCTCCTTTTCGTGGTTGAGCTTCCTCTTCTGCTCCTCGACTTCCTTGTTGAGCGAGTCTCGTTTGACGTGCAGTTCTCCGTACTGGGTGCCGTGATGCTCCTTGTCGAGTTCGGCCAGCTTGAGTTCTTCCTGGTATTGGGCTAGTCGTCCATCGGCACCTTCGTACTGGTCATTCTCTTCGTTGAGGTTCGTAATCTTGGCGGCAATCTTGGTGATGGCGGCCTCCAGCTTGTCGTTGGTTTGCCTCAACCGCGTCACCTGCTCGTGGCAGTGCCTTCGAGCCGTCTCAAGTGTCGCTTTTTCCTTGCGCAGCTCCTGAAACTCGCCGTCGAGGAGTCGCAGCGTTTCTTCGTGCAGGCCAATCTGGGTCTCGACATCTGACTTCATGCGCGGGGCCCTCTTGAACTCGCTGACAGTACTCGTCGAAATGCCCGATGGCCTGACTTGAATACGGATACCTTGATTCCGCTTGCGGTCGTGGAGACTGAGACTGACAGACACATCGCGCGGCGGGCCCTCGCTGCCGTACATGATATCCTCGGCATCCTCTCTCCTCTCAACGAGGATGATCTTTTCGATCATGTAGTTGACGATGAGCTGATCGCGCACCCAGTCATCCTCGATCTTGAGAGCACGAAGAATCGTCAAGAACTGCCCATCCGGTTCCTTCAGCTTAGTGCCCGGAGGTAGAGGCTTTCCGATCGTGACTGGGACGTTCCGGATGCCGATCTGACGCATGAGTTCGACGAGACGTCGCTGGTCCTGCTTGTTCACGACCAGGAAGCTGTTGAGAAACTGGCCGAACGTTGTCTCGAGAATCGATGACCAGACAGGTTTGAGCAGTTGCATATGGAGTCCAACGGGACCTACGGGCCGTCTCTCAAACCCATCGTCTCGCTCAATGGCCTTGAGAAGCTGAGGGATCTTGGGATCGAAAGCCGCATAGGGCGATCGGTTGTTGCTTTGCAGGTTCTGGATGCGTCCTCTCGCATCCTGGACCTCTTTCCCCTTGGCATTCAGGCGTTTCTCGCATTGTGTGACGTGTTCAGCGGCAGCGTCGCTCTCCTTGACCAGAATGGGCAACTGCGCGTTGCCCTCGAGAATCTGATGTTGCAAGCGAGCCTCCTCGGCGTTTGCCTCGTCGAGCTGTTCCTGCAATTTCTGGCGAGCACTTCCAGACTCTTCGCCGAGCCGTTGCTCTTCTGCTGCAATTTTTTCCTTCCAACTGGCAACGCTTGCCCTGGCGTTCTTGATTTGAGCGTGGGCTTCGCGTTCTTCGCGACGGTGATCTTCCAGTTTCGCTTTCGCCTCCTGGTACGCAGCCAAGGCCGCTTTCCACCCCCTCCTCTTCCGACTCCTTCTCCCTTGACTTTTCCGCCACAACAGGCTTCGAGCTGCTCAATCTTTTCATCGCACGTCGTGAGTTGCCCCGTGGCCTTGTCAATGTTCCGCGCATCCTCGACGAGTTTCGAGGTGAGGGCCTCCAGCTGCGCTTGTTGTTGCGCAAGACCCCGCTCAGCATCCACAACCTGACACCAGGCCAGCTGCGTGCGGATTCGCTGGCCCTCTGCGCGCAAGCCAAGATTGGCCTCGACGGCCTGCTTGTCCTTCTTGGCCCTCTGGTATTTGACTTCCAGTTGGGCGGCATCATCCTTGAGCTTGACCAGCTTCTCCTCATGGCTGTCCAGCATTTCCGATATAAGTTTGTAGTTGTGGTCGAGCTGCTCCAGCTGGACGCCCTTGAAGAAATACTTGTACTTGACGGCGGGCGTGGCCGAGTTGAGGAACTGACGCGCATTGTCCTGGGATAGGACGTTCAGCGGATTGTCGACCTGCAGGCCCCAGTATTCTGTGATTTCGTCGATTTCGGCCTTCTTTGTAGAGATGGTCTTGCCGCGCTCGCTCTTCAGGCGGAAGCCGCTCGTGCCGGACCTCGAGAAGTGGCGCTCCACCCTGATCGTCTCGCCGTACAAGTCGGGCTGGTACGCATCCTGTCCCTGGTTCTTGATGCAGACGGTGATGACGGCCTGGTCGCGGCCCTCCTTGATGAAGCTCTTGAGGCTGCCTCCGCGGTTTGTGGAGCTCGCCTTGGCGCCTAGGCAGAGCGTGAGGGCGGTCAGCACGGCGCTCTTGCCGCTGCCGTTCTCGCCGACGATAAAGTTGATGAGGGGGCCGAGCTCGACGTAGAGGCGTTCATGGCACATGAAGTTGATGCACTCGACGTTTTCGATGATTCCATTCTCGGCTGCGCGGTTGTCACCGACCCGATGCGAGCGAGCGTTGATGGCTTGTGTCGCACGTTGGTCGTCTAGCTCTTCGTTCTCGAGATGGCGAAAGCCGCCGTCTCGCATAATCTCATACTGGGTTCGGGGAGGAGAGTCGCGGCCGTTGCGAGACTCTTCGCCGGCGCTTTGTTCGGACTGTTCGGACTCCTCGGACACGGCACTCGGTTCGCGCGGCGCTGTAGGCTTTACGGGGCGACCGACCGAAACGCGCACGCGTTTTCTCTGCAGACAGAAGTTAGCAAGGCGACGACCCCTAAGGCACATGATCGGGCAAGCCACTGACGGCGGCATCGTTGCTGAAGCTCGAGCTGGCCTGCTCCACGCCGGTGCCGTTTGCCGAGTCAAGGTTGCTGATGGCGCGATGCGATCGCTTCAAAGACGACATGGTCGGAGTCGTGTGCCTATGCAGTTGCAGGCATGGTATGACGTGGTGGGGGTAAGGGAGAGAGAGAGAGAGAGAGAGAGAGAGACATAGAGAGAGAGAGATATAGATAGAGATAGAGAGAGAGAGA
>NW_003315023.1:67745-82872 GCF_000150825.1 Verticillium alfalfae VaMs.102
AGAGGGTCACTTGGTGTATCCGCTACCTGGCAAGAAGCTGCCTGGCAGGAGGAAGCAGCTAGTACCCGGTACAGGTCTCGAACGACAGAAGCGCTAGCGCGTTTTTGACCACCCCGCCATCCGAAGCTGAATCACGACGGTACAAGGCAGAAAACGCCTTGGGAACCAGCCGACCCCCCGCTATCATGCATCCATGAACCACGGTGACAGGAGCTGTTGGTCAAATCAGGGCGCAGGACTTGCCGCACTCTGTCCTCCACCGTCTTAGTCTGTTGACGCTGCTGAAGATCCTTATCCATGAAGCAAGCTTGCAGACACAAGGCTATGGAAACACGGAGCTAGGCATTCTTCAGCGGGCCAACACACAAAGTCTCGATCTGAAGACACAGTCTAAGAAAAGTGCGTGCCAGGTCGTGTAGGGCGGCGAGCCAAGGCCCCCCCGATGGCAGACACCGGAAATCAGCAGAACCCTTTGGACGGGTTAGACAAACGTCTACCTGAGAATTGCGTCGAATACCTGCTGTTCCTCGTCGACCAAAATTCGACTGACCGCCGCAAGGAGCTTTCAAAGCTTGAAGACGTTCGAAAAAATGCCCTGGCGTCAGCCAAAGACGTGGCAAGCGACTACATATGGCAACGAGGAGAATTCAGCCTTGAGGTGAAAAGTGACCAGGGTAAGGCATTGCGTCTGTCCGTCCCTGCAGTCCCCCATGGCTAACGCCGCCTCCAGGACTCGCCTATGTCCACGGCATCACGGATTACGGCGACTCTGTGGAAGATGAGTGGCTCATTGTCTTCCTGTTGAGGAAACTGAGTCTCGCCAACCCAAATCTCTGGATACGCATATTTGACAGCGACGGGGAGTTCCTCCTCATCGAAGCAGCCAATGTACTCCCAGCATGGCTCAACCCCGAGATGGATCGCAACCGCGCATGGCTGCACCAGGGAAAACTCCACATCATCCCCCTGAACGACAAGGGAAGCAACAAGATCCTCTCGCTACCGGATGCCCTGGCCCTCATCCGATCGAGCCCAAAGAGTCTCGTCCAGTCCGACCTCATCGATGCCGAAGCCTTCTACCGGCTCGAAAAGTATCCGGAGCAGATCGCCAATTCGCTCCACCACTCGCTCGTCACGATCCCGCGCAAGCTGGCCCTCGTCCTCCACGAAGCGCCCAAGGCCATGGCGCCCGCCGTCGAGGCCTTCTACCTACGTGACCCCATCGCCCTGCAACCCTTCCTCTCGTCATCCGCCGACCTCCACTTCCCGCCGCAAGACCTCGTCACCGTCAGCGCAACCTTCACGCGCGTCCTCTTCGCCCAGCTCCGCTCCCAGCGCTTCGACCTCCCGCAGCCGTGGGCGGACTTCGTCCAAAAGGCCCCCGACGACCAGGCCCGGCGCCGCCTCGAGACGGGCGCCAAGCTCGCCTGCGGCTTCGACATGATGGTCAAGCGCCTCGACAGGACAGACCTGCGCGCCGCGCGCGAGGTCGGCATCCTCCTCGACGATCTGCGCGAGGACGGCGACGCGGCGCTGCCGACGGACGACGAGATCAAGGCGTGGACCGACGCGGGCCGCGACGACGACGACGCCTGGCTCGACATCAACTACGAGGACTTTGAGCGTGAGCTCGACGGGAAGAGCGGCGGCGGCGGCAACAGCAACGGCCGTAAGCAGGACGGGGCCGCCAAGTCGGGCTTTGGCGACGCCACCGCCCAAGCGGACCTGCGGAAGCTCGTGTCGCGATTTGAGTCGTTCCTCAACGACGACGCTGCGGGCGTCGACGGCGCCGGAGACGACGACGATGACGAGATGGACCGCGACAACGACACGGACAGCCTGGGCTCGTGGGACGACGACAGCGAGGACGAGGACAAGGCGGTGAGCTTTGACGAGGAGGCGTTTGCCCGCATGATGAGAGAGATGATGGGCCTCCCGTCGACGACGGGGGCCGAGGGGCCGCCGGCAGGCGTCCCCAGCAGCAGCAGCACCACCACGTCACGAAAAACGGCAACGATCGACCAAGACGACCAGGGCATCCGAGACCTGGCAGCGCAGTTTGAGGCGGAACTGAACGAACACGGGGCGCTCAAGCTGGACCCCACCCCCGACAAGAAGCTGGCGGCGCTAAAGGGAAAGGGGAAAGAAGAGGCGACACGGCTACGACCACGGCCGCCGCGGCAGGACGAGGAGGCGGAGGCGCCCGGGAGCGACGAGGACGAGAGCACGGACGGCGAGATGGACATTGACTACAATCTCGCCAAGAACCTGCTGGAGAGTTTTAAGGGGCAAGCCGGCATGGCCGGGCCTGCGGGCAACATGTTGGGCATGATGGGCATGCAGCTGCCGCGCGACGAAGACTTTGGCGATGATGATGTTAGTCATGCTGCCGGTGCGAAGAAGGCAGAAAAGTGAGAATAGGAGTCATCTAATCACAATTTTCGTCATGCTACCTAGACTACTCTGCGTCTCATCCTATCGCTTCCTCTATAAGTCCTTTCATTGATTTAAGAAATAAGTATCCGTGCCCCCTTTTTCTTGATCGAGCATTCATCTCTCGCTGGGGGCAGGTCATCAGAATAGGGGTAAAATGTCAAGGCTCGTCATGTCATCGCTCGGCTGCACTGCACATCACGCATCTTCCGGCCCCTCGCTCTTCGCCCTCTTCGCTGGGCTCATCTCACCGCTGCGTTTCCTCCGCAGCGTGGGCTTTGGCTCGCCAATCGCCTCAAGTCTCGTCAGTGTATCATTGAGCCTCTTCCTCGCCGCGAGCTCGTGCCGGCTGCTATCTTTGCGCGGGCGGTAGAACTCCCTGACCACCTGGGTGATGTTGTGGTAACAGTCGTACAGCAGCAGCCTGACGTGGGCGTTGGCCTTGTCCTCGATGAGGACAGAATCGAACTTGCTCTGCGGTTCATTGCTTTCGCCTTCTGCTTTGTGCCCGGCGGCCGCGTCGTTGAAACCCCTGAGGAACTCGTCGGTCGTGTCTCGGCTGAAGACGGTCGCGAATAGGGGGTCGCCAAAGATGAAGTGGCTCCAGTCCTTCATACCGGTCATTGTGATATCGTGTGGCGCCTCAAGCGCCGTCTTGTCTTCTTCTTCTGCCTGCTCGTCGTCCTCTCCAGCCTGTGAAGATCCAGTCTCCGTCTTTCTGTCTTCCTCGTCTTCGCTGTCATCGTCGTCATCGTCTGTGGCTGGAGTTCCGTGCCTCGCCTTGCGCAGCACAAGTGTGTTTACGTTGTCTCCGGCATCAACGGCAACTAGCCTCGAGCACGTAACCCCCTCGAGAACGTGAGCCAGCCGCCTGTACTGTCGTCGAACGTTGGCATAGGCGAGCATAACAGCCATGTCCTCTCCGTCTCGCAACACAGCCTCGAGCATCGAGTGGAAAGCTGTAGCCCACGTCTCGACGCCCTTGGACTGGATCATGCGGGCATTGGCGTCTCGCCTGGCCGAGGGCGTCGAGGCTCCGGAGTGCGAAGGTGTGAGTGTCGGCAGGACGGCAAAGGCAGGACCGAAGCGTCCCGTGGGCGACACGAGCTCCGACACCCTCCGGCAGAAGCGTCCCGTCTGTAGATCGACAAGCTTGCGTTCTGATGGGTTCAGGGGCGGGCTCAAGTCTGCTATCGGCTTGCCTTGCGTGGGTCTTGTGACATTGTACTCGATCCTGTGTTCGTTCGAGCCGGCCGAGTGTAGGAGGAGCTGCGGCAGGAAAGTTGCCAGGCGCGTACTGGCGGAGTGGTCGTCTGAGGAACTATTGCTTGGAGTTCGGACATGTTTACCGTCCCGAGACAGAACAACACGGGTCTCTTCTGGCTCAGGCGTCCTCTCTTGGAGAAGGGGCTTCTTGACATGGAGCCCGGCTAGCCACTTGAGAACGGCAGCTTCGGAGCTAATGGATCCTTGCTCAGAACGCAGCAGTCTGGCCATGGGCATGGCGGGGAGGGCTATGGCGAGGTTCGTGCCGTTCGTACACTCAACGTCGTAGAGCCTCTGTGAGCGTAAAGACGAGACGGGCTGGACATGTTGGACGGTGACGTCGGGGACGGCACGGCTTATAACAGCCTGCATGGACCTGGTGGGCAGTGTTACGCACATGGGACGTTCTGTGGTCTCCGTATGGTGGCCCCAAGGGTTCTCTCCTCCGTGTGGCACAGAGAGAAAGACTGGATGTGGGAGAGAGTGACTGCCCTTCTCAAAGAGCCTTGTTCCGCGAGCTGGACGGCAGATTGCAGATCTGCGGAACGTCTTGCGAGGCGTTTACTGGGTCGTAAGGGGCCCAGTTGAAGTAGTTGTTACTGTGGCTGTAGTGGGAGGCTGTCGGGCTGAGTCGTACACACCAGATGTGGGTTGACGATGTATCTGATTAGTGTACGAATATGGGCAAGAAGAGACCCTTGGTTCCTGATGCGAGATGCGAGTGAAGTTGAAGGAGAGTCGGCTGAGATGGAGGGTTGCCAGTGTTTAGATGATATGAGGGTGTGTATTATAATATGGGGGATGAGAAGAAAGGGGGAGAGTTTGTCTGTTGGCTGCTTGTAGTAGTGTGTCTGCAACAGACAAGCAAGGAGGCCACTACCAGTGCAGGCATGAGGCGAAAGAGAGACGCTGGCTGTCCGTGGAATGAGCCGCAAGCGAGTGGACAGAGTCCGATGCAGCCAGGTTGCAGGCAAGCAGGTTGCGTCGAGCGGGTTCCGTCGTTCAAGTCCGGGATGGTAAGAGCCGAGCGAAGGATAGGATCAGTACCCAAGAGGTACAACTGCGGGATTGGCGTTGATGACAGGACCAGGGGTGAGACAGGGTGATGGACCAGGGGGGGGAGTGGGCATGAAAAGCGAGTTGCAGGACGTTGCAGGAAGAGTAGCAGGAGTAGGAGTAGGAGGATCCGGTTACCGGAACGCTGCTATTTGTCGACGAAGACGAAAGGTGAGCCGAGAGAAAGGGAGGGGGCCTTATGGCCAACTTTGTGCGTTGTGGCGGCCTGGTAGTTTTGGCGATCAAAGGCAGAAACGGTGATAGGAGACGAGGCGAGACATGGCAGAGGGCTGAAAGGAGTGGTGGTGAAGCGAGAGGCCTGCTCGCTGCGCAGCCTTGAGCAAGCGAATAGACGAGCAAGCGAGCCTCGAAGCCTCAAAGCTTGCGCTTGGTTGGCAACGAGAGAGTGGATGAGAGAGAGAGAGTGTGTGTGTAAGAGTGAGAGCCATGTCGACAAGACAAGCAACGCGCCTGGCGATCCAGCGATCCAGCGATCCACTGGGCGTCTCGGGTGCACAGTAGTACGGTTCCTGTTCGCTTAATGGGACGCCCAAAACGCCAAAGCCTACACCGCGAGAATGAGTTTGGGACGATTAGATGGACGTGGACCCAAGTGACCGGGCGGGTGACCCGTTGGGGCTGTCATGGTCGTTGCATAGCTAATAATGACACACAAGGTAGGTACCAACCAGCACGAGCACGAGCACAAGCGTCAACCCACATCCAGGATCCAAGCCGGAGGACTGCGCTAGAGAGAAAGTGGGCATGTGAGACGAGTAGGTCAGATGCCCGCTAGAGGCCCAGGCACTCACTGGGCAAGATGGGAATGTATGAACAAGGGAGAAACAATATCGATACTTGCCAAAGCCACGCCGCTGCGTAATCCGAAAATCGCTTCTGCTCCGACCCGTTCCGGGGTTAGAGAGTTGCAAGGCCAGGTCCTCGGTGAGGGCGTTTCCTCCTCGACCTACCCTTCGTAGCTCCGTTCGTAGTTCCGAAAGATGCGCCCCCCCCCTGGAGATATCCTGCAGTCGTCTCCGGCAGACATAGCCCGGAAGGGTGCGGGCGCGCGTGCGTACGTGGCTAGAGATTGCACGAATGCGAATAGGGCCAGGGCCTCGTCATGGAGAGCGAGAGGGAGAAAGAGCCAAAGAGCAAGGGACCTGGTTCGGACATGAGCGTTTGAGGGTCTCTGACATGGGGTGCCGACCATGCTCATGCGAAGGAAGCTGCGTATGCATCCAATGCGACTCGCATGACAGCGCAGAAACAAGATCCGCCCGACTGTTTGTTTACACGGAGCGATCCAAAGCCATCTTCGTCCTTTTCGCCCAAGGAGCAAAGAGGGAGGGAAAAGTAGGCATGCGAAGAGATTGGATAGACAGTGCGTGCCAACTCGTTCGGTTCAAGGTCCGGTCAACCAAGCTCTAGCATTGGTCGGATTTTTGTGTGTGTATTGCTTCTCTTTTCCACACAGTCTGGCCACTGGATTTCTGGGTCCAATCCAAAGCCGGATGGCGGAGGGCCACCTTGTAGCTGGGGGAGCTGGGAACTGATGAGGTTGAGCTGAAGGGAACGAGACCCAAATCAAGAGTTGGCGTTGAGAAAACGTACCTGGCTAGAGATGACAGTGGACGTGCCCATTGGCTGATGCTCTGGGTGGAAAATTGGGGATCGAAGGTCCCAGGAGCATGGGGAAGCGAGCCGGAGATTTGGTGATTGGTCGACAGCAAGCGAGCCAAAGCCTCCCCCCCCGTCGTGGAGGGTCCTACCTCTCGAATGATTGGTTCACCTTGTCCCTTTGAACGATGCACTCTAAAGATTGGGGGGGAGTGAGGAAGGGGTGGGGGGGGGTGGATGAGGGGAGAGCGACCAGCACTTTGACGCTTCATGTGAGAAGCTGCTTCCTGTGGAAAAGAAAAAGAAGACCAAAAACCAGCCCCCCCAACATCCACAGGTACCGAGTAAGCTTCTCAGTGGGGGTGAATGTAGGCAGGAGCAACGTAGTGTTCGGTCCTACGTCGGTGCTTCTTCTCCACGTCAGTACCTCTTTCCTCACTACCTACTACGAGAAGCTAGGTACCGTGGAAGGAAGGACATGACCGCCGAAAGCAGCCATATCAACTACCTTCGGTAGGTACCTACCTAGGTAGGCACGGCAGCTCGACCAGTGTCCTTGTCCTAATCCTACGAGACCCAAATCCCAAAGCGGCCATGCTGTAGGTCTTTCCCCTTCTTGAGAAACGAACATGTTCATCACTTGGAGCTCACTCGAAAGATGTGCCGCCCGCCTGGTGCCATGGCCACGTCCTGGCTGCCTCGACTTGGAGTTGAGCCTCCAGCTCCTCCTACTGGCGCTACAAATCTCCCAGCGACGTCTAACTCGTGTCTCAAGGGGAGATAAGTCACACTCGCACGCAGACGCGGCAACAAGGCAACAAGGCAAAGAGGTGGCGTGACACTCAGGCAGATGTCTCTGCCCTGCACTTTGGAACTTCGCTAGAACGTCTGGAAGGAACCGTGCCGAGAGGGTCCTCTCTCCGACCCTCCTCAGACCCTCTGCTCGTCAAAATTGTCGCAATAGGGCTTAGCGTGGCCGCCCGGAGCAAGCGTCATTTTAGCCTGATCGACCAAGGGTGCACGCCAACCGAGACCAGGGCCACCACCACTGTCACAAGCACAAGTGAGAGGGGGGCAGAGGTAGAGGCAAAAGCCGTCATTAGGTTTGGCCCTCGTTGCCCTTTTCCTCACCCCCGCTGCGAAAATTCAAGGCCCGTCTCGGAGCCGGACGGGGGGACCAGCATCTAAAGCCGACAAATTTCGATGAGTGGGGGATCAGGGTGAGACCATCGGGAGAGGCTAAGCTGCCAAATATGACGCCCCAAGAAGCAAAATGTTGTAGCTGGCCTGTGCCTCGAGGGAATGATGACTGATGCTGATGCTCGATATGTCGCCCGCCACGTTACCGCCGCTGATGACAGGCCGACCACCCGCATACCATCCGTCTCCCACACCGAGAGCCTCAATTGGCATCTGTCTAGATGCAAGGGCTCGCGTTCCGGCCTGGGCAATCATCCAACTCCTCCGACTCCCATAATTCTTCCAGCTGCGCGCTGACGGCACGTTACCCATTGCTGGCGGATGCCCGACCTGCATCCTGGCCGTGGAGCGGTCTCGCCCACCCCCGAGGATCAGAGCTGACCGACGCGAAGGCTTGCACTGGCTCGCACACTTCCCAAGGCCTAGCCCATCCATCAATCACGAGCTCGCTTTCGCCTCCTCGTCGTGCGTCTCATTTACAACCACGGGCGCCGGCGCGTCTGAAGACGCAGCCACAGCATCAGCCTCAGCCGCCTTGTTGCCTCCCTTGGGCTTCGCTACTGCCTTGTGAAGCTCGTTGATGTTGTAGCGCTTGAGCTCCTCCCACTCCTTTCCATCGACGACGCTCATGCCGCAGAAGTTCTGATGGGGTCGCCATCAACGTCAGCTGTCATATCCACGAGACGGTAGACTAGGGGGGGGGGCGATGCGAAAAGGGTGGTCACGCGGGAACTGTACCTTGTAAACATCAATAAGGATGACCTTGTCTGGATTATCCAGGTTGACCTTGTGTTGCTTGCCAATCAAGCCCGCCACCTGATCAATGACCTCGTTGCGCTTGATGTCGCTGTTGGCACGGATCGAAGGCCTGATCGCGTACTGTCACACACCACCACCTTTAGCATACACTCTTCGTCAAATAGTTCACGTAGGAGAATCTTGACATCTTTCAAGCCAGACCTCGCTTGACATACCGTGTAAGGCGCCTGACCCTCGCCAGCAGCGTCCTTCTGCGCGTCCTCGCTCGCATCCTCCGCCTTGACGCCCTGGAACCACGGTGCGAGCGCCTGCCTGGCCACTTTGTCCACACCGCTGGCCACCTTGCCCGTCACGGCTACGGGTGTCAAGCGGTGATGTACCTGGTCTTCCTCTCCATGACGGTGGCGCACCCCTTGGCATCCGTGCACATGCGCCGACACAACGCGACAGGGTCGACGGGCTCCCGCGTTTTGAGGAAGAAGACGCACTCAATGTCGGCACGCACAATGGCGAACGCCCCCTTGGGCTTGGGCTCCTGAGACTTGAAACCCTCCATCTCCTTGCGGATCGACGCCTCAATGTCGTCCTCGTCGTCTTCCCCGGGCACCGCCGCCTCGTCCGCAGGAGGTGCAATCCCGTACATCGTCTCGCCGAGCTGTACGACACGTCAGCACGCAGCCCAGGAGTGCAAAGGGGCGGGACGGCAGCAGGGCGAAGGGCATCACCAGACTGTCTCGCAGCGATGAAGAAGGAAAAAAACACCAACCTCGTTGCAGAGCTTCTCAAACTCGACAATCGCCTTGCGGTCCATGCCCCGGACAAATGTCACCCAGATACCCTGCCCTCCGGCCTCGAGATGCGCATCCTTCTCACTCAGCTTGGCCAGGTTCAACTTGTGCGCCGTCGTCTGCCAGGCCCCCGCGTTGCCGCCCTGTCACCGTCAGTGCTGCGTTCCGAACCAATATCTACAAAGAACGAAAAAGAGGCGCATGGTGCTCCGGCTGGGAAGCCAGCGCCTTGTTCAGAGAGTGAGGGGCCTACCTTGCTCTTCTTAAAGGGCCTATCTCCACCGCCGCCTTGGCCGCCCTGTTTCCTCTTGGGAGCATCCGACATTGTCGCTTTCGTGAAAGTGAACCTTTGGTCTTCTTGGACTGATGGTGAATTATCGCTTCGAGACGGCGTGAGATCTTGGTGATGGGATGATGAGTCGCGTTGAGCTACACACAGTAACGAGGTTTTCATACGCTTGCTTCCAAGGTGAAGCTTCAGCGATTGAAAAGTACGTAGCCACATACTCACTCACCAGCCAGCTGTGTGTCGTCAGGGGACCCACCTCCTGCACACAGACCATCATTACCGCATGCATCACAGAGCCTCCGATGACTCGCTTCTTGACGTGACTTGTCCCACGTTGCTCATGAGAATATCGAGGGTAACATTAGTGGTTTATTTTGGTAATTTCTGTTCAGTCCTTACAACGCATTCAGTCTCCTCCAACCTTAGGTCTTGCCATAATCTCCCCGCCAAAACATCATGAGTACACTAGCTGTCCTTCGCATTTGTCTTGGCACTGGCCTCTGCCGTCATGATGAGTGCCCTCGGCGCATCCTTCTTCTCCATGTACAGCTCGACAAACTGCACCTCCTTGGCATTGTTGAAGCTCTCGTCCTTGAAGAGCTTGTCCAGCTCCTCCTTGGTGCGAACCTGGAATTTCTTGGCAGTCTTGTCGGTGCCGCCGAACACCGTGACCGTGTCCTGGTACTTCCACTGAACAACATCATTGTATCCGGCGTCCATGCCGTGGATGAAACGCTCGATCGTGTAGCCGTCGTTGCAAATGACAAAGCTGTGAATTTTCCGTTAGTCATGTACGCTGGGCGCATAGAGGGTGGAACTCACATTGTTACTCTGAGTTGATGGCGGATCATCGTGGTGACCTCTTGGGCGGTGAGCTGGAATGATCCATCGCCCACAAACAGGATAGTCCGCCTGTCAGTCTGGGCGTCCTTGGAGGCCAGAGCAGCGCCCTGGCAAGCGCCGACAGACCATCCGATGCTGCCCCAGAGAACCTGGCTCAGAGCCGTGACACCACTTGGGAAGGCTGTGTCCCAGATACCGAAATTGGCAGTGCCAGTCTCCGTCACTACAATATCGTTCTTGCGTAAGAAGTGGCCTACTCTGGGCCACAGCCACGCCTGAGTGATTGTCTGTGACGAATCCTCTTCCTTCGTCGGCAGGGCGACAGGGGCATCTGGCGACGGGATGACCGACAGTTTGCTGAGGTCAAGCTTCTCCGTCACTTTACGGAGCACGCCCCTCATCTTGACGCCAGGATATTCCGAGTATCGTACCACGGTGTGTGTGCTGTGGAAGTCAATGGTGTTGAGCTGAGAGGTTCGATACGAGAAGCCGGCTGTGTTGAAGTCGCTCTGTGAACAAATTAGCCAAAATTGATTGCTATGTGGGAGATCCTGTAGCTCACCTTGAGAGTACCGATGGACAAAATCAAGTCCGCCGACTCTATCTTCTCCTTGACTTCGGGGCGCGAGGCCTCGCCGGCGTAGACACCACCGTAGTTGGAGTGTGTCTCATTAATGGCACTCTTTCCCATGGGCGTCACAAAGACGGGGATACCAGACTTCTCCAACAACGCGTGGGTCTCGTCTAGCACTCTGTGACGAATAGCACAGGCGTCCACGAGCATAACTGGCTTCTTGGCAGCGTGGAGGTACTTCAAGACGACATCGACGACGTAGTCCTCCTTTTCTGGGTCGTTGGGTGCCTCCTCAAGATCGATCGGTGTCTTGAGTCGGGCGCCCTCGATCTTCTTTTCCACCATGTCGGTAGGCAACATGATGTAGACAGGCCTGCTCTGAATGTAGCACTGCTGAAGAGCATAATCAATCTGGGTCGCAATCTCGGCAGGGTTGTTGAGCTTGGCCATGTTGCAGGAGATCTGGGAGCTCATGTTGGCGAAGACATTGAAATCGCCATTGCCGAGAGTGTGGTGCAACAGCATACCGTTTCGCTGTGATACGGTGGAGGGACATCCGACAATGTGAACGACAGGAATGTGTTCCGAGTAGGCGCCGGCGAGGGCATTGATGGCCGACAGCTCACCTACGCCAAAGGTGGTCATGATGGCCGAGACTCCCTTGACACGGGCATAGCCATCTGCAGCATAACCTAGGGAATTCCATCAATCGAGCTGTTAAACAACCCTTTTGGTCATGAACTCACCTGCGTTGAGCTCATTGACGCTGCCCACCCATTTGACGCCAGCCTTGGGAAGGTAGTCCAGTGCGACAAGGTTGTAGTCGCCGGGCAATCCGTGAAGTGAGCGGAGCAATCTCGTAGAGTCTCTCTACAGGTAGTAGGCATCCTCAATGCGCTCCCTAGAGCCCTTCCTCGCGAATACCTAGCCATGGCTGGTTCGGGGTGAAGCACAGCAAGAGTTCTGATCTGATGTATGACGCGGGACAGGTAGTATAGCAGAGTGTTTGACGATGTGCGAACCAAGCAGAGCAGAGGTAGGGAGCTCGAGGGGTCTAGGACGTATGGATTTTATAAGGACACTAAAGAGAATGCAGAAAGCTGACGAATGGTCAGTAGCTAGGTAGGAGATAGCTAGGCCGGTCCAATAGATGACGGTAGGACTGGTAAAGTCTGATGGTGGTGTTGACGCCGGGTCACGCCACGTCTGGAGCTGTCTCTGCTCCAGGACAACATGATAGTTTCGGTCCTTCCCGCATCACTCGAAAATTACTCTGGACAGGGACCTGCTCGTAAGACACGCACCGATTCGCTTTATTGTCTGGTAGCGCTGGACCACCAGTCATGCCGAGCTCCAGCATCGGTGGTGGGACAAGCGGGTGCAGCCATGTCTGCTTCACAGAACGAAAGAGGGGTCCTATCGTGGTAGTGATGTAATCGACCCTCCACCACGCCACACAATGGCATCCACGTCCGTAAGCTCCAGATGCGGGCAGGCACCTAGCTGAGCTCCTCCCAAAAGCTCAGCCCACGACATGCATACGGAAGTCATGGTTGGAAGTGGGGCCGTCCGGCTGCTGCTGCCGGTGTCGTTTCCAGGATCCGCCTACATGCACCTGCCAGCGTCCTGACTCTGCCTGCCTAGACTCAACGCCATGCATGGCCCGTAGCCATTGACAAGCGCCATCGCCCATCGCCATCGCCATCGCTACGGGCCCGCCATCTCGGACTTAGTTCGAACCTAGCCCGGCCTTCGTTCTGTATGGGCATTGTCCATTGTGGCCCTGTTCCTGTTCTCCTTTGCCCCCGTGGCAGAACTTTCTCGCCTTTTGTCGGATGCTTTCCCACGTCAAAGCCGTGTCAGATCGGAGGAGTATTGTCGTGCTCATCTACGTCCTATGTACAATGTTCTACAAGCGGGAGTGGTGTGTATGCCAGACCGAGACGCCTCCCAATACCATGATTTCATCGCTGTGCCTTTGACCTCAGTCGCATCGCCCGTCTTTCCACCCAGTCCTCCATCTCTCCTCCCAACGCGAACAGTCGAACTCCTTCTTGCCAAGCTTGCGGTTCACCTCATTGTGTGCCATGCAAAGCCAATTGCCAAACTCCTGCCTACCCTCGACGCGCACCTCGTCCTTCTTGATGTAGCTCTGGAAGTCCTCGGCGCACACCCAGCACGGGTACAGCCTGCTGAACGTCCGCATGAAGCCGCGCAGGTCGTCCTTCTGCGCCGGACTTGGGTTCTCGGGATATGTGGCGGCGATGCTGTGCAGGAGCGTCCACGAGCTGTTCCCCAGGCGCTCTACATCCGGGGGGCAGTCGGCCGGAAGCCCATTCGTCGCTGATGGCGCCGTCGCCGTCGCTGCAGATCCCTTCGTCTTGGGTGTCTTGCCCATCGACGCCCAGAAGGTCGAAGATGTGCATGTTCGGCAGCTGGTCGGTCTACAAGTTAGCGAGTCTGCTTGCAGCGACGAGACAGAAGTGTCACGCGTGGGTCGTGTTGGGGGCACGAACGGCTTTCCGTCAGGGCCAAGAACGATTCCTTTGGGATATTTCGTCTTGGCCTCGTCGGCTCCGGCGGCCGTTGCGCCGGGTGCGGCAGCTGGATTTGTGTCCGCGAGCGTCACGCCACTGGTGTTGTCGTCCCGTCCCGGCTGAGCCATGCTGGAGATGTCCGTAGCAGATTGAATGGGTTCCAAGCGTAAGAAAGTTTCGCAATGTATGTGCCAAAGGGAAAAAGGAGCGTGCTGGCAAGTCTGATCAAAACTATTCCAAAATTTGTAAGCTGCTAAAACCATCGCTGGTTGCTTGTCCTGTCCAGAACATCGTCGCCAGTTCCACGGCGGTCCTTATCGATAAGAAATCCAGAGCTCCAGGACCTAGGCACGTAACCAGGTGCAGCATTCAACGAGTGGGGGATCTGCCGTGAACGGCGAGTGGTGGACCCGGCATCTGGACAGCTTCGAATAATGGAAGAAACCTTGATAGAAGGCTCGCATCTTGACCGCCGCACCATATCACTGCTCCAATCGACAGGACCAGAGACTTGGCCTCCTCTGTACATTGCGCGTCGTCAGCGGTCCGAGTCGAACAGGTATATCCCGCCAACATGAGTGCATCACAAGCAAGTGTCAACGGCGCGGTGCCAATACTGTTGCTCAAGACGAGATCGTCGCCGGGAGATTCGTACGAAGATCTGTTCGAGTCAACCAACGAGGACGGCTGGTCCTTCGAGCCCACTTTCGTCCCCGTGCTGCAGCACACCCTCATCCGAGAGGGCCTGGATGAGGTGCGGACCCTTCTTCAGAACCGAGGCATTCGTTCAGACGAGGGCGCGTCCTACGGCGGCCTCATCTTCACCTCCCAACGCGCCGTCGAAGCCTTCACCAGCCTCGTCGAACAGGGCAAGAGCTCAGGCGCAGACGACGCCGCCTGGCACATCTCCAGTCTGTCCCCGTCTACAGCGTCGCCCCGCGACGACGCGGGGCCTGGTCGCCGGGTCCCAGAACGCCGCCCCTGGCCATCCACGGCTCCCACACCGGCAACGGGGACGCCCTCGCCGCGTTCATCCTCGACGACTACGCTGTGGCCCGCTACCCCGCGCGCGTGCCGAAACCGCCGCTCCTGTTTCTCGTCGGCGAGCAGCGCAGGGACATCATCCCCCGCACCCTCACCGACCCAACCCTGCCGGCAGACCGCCGCATCCCCGTGACCGAGGGTGACCGTCTACGGCACGGGGCGTCATGCCCACGTTCCCCCGACCACCTCGCGCGCCTCCTCGACGAGACGGCATCGCGCCCCGTGCGCTGGGTCGTCGTCTTCTCGCCCACGGGCTGCGACAGCCTGCTGCGCGGCCTGGGTCTCCTCGACGAGGCGTCGGGCAGGGCGCGCCCCGCCGAGGCCAGGGACGGCAGGACCTACGTCGCCACCATAGGGCCCACGACGAGGGACTACCTGCGACGGACCTTTGGCTTTGAGCCGGACGTGTGCGCTGCGACGCCGTCTCCGGAAGGCGTGCGGCGGGCTATTGTCGACTTTACGACGAGCCATTCCGGGTCGAAGGAGTAGCACGATGGCGGGGACAATTGTCCGTCCCGCCTTCTTCTTGAATGAAAACGGAATTAGGCAACTCTAATGCATTCCAATGACCGAACCCGGCGCGCACAAGATGGGCCTGCATCAGCCTTGAATGGGGACGCCTTCGTGCACACGAGCAACTGACAGATGCCTCGTCGAAAATCGTGCCTCGTGATTTGACTATCAAATTGCTCACACTTCGGTTTCATTTTTCACCAGA
>NW_003315023.1:84484-87808 GCF_000150825.1 Verticillium alfalfae VaMs.102
CCCACTGAACTGTGCCAAGGCCAGACGATTTTGTAGTTTCCGTGCGATCTGTCGAAGAGAGAGAGAGGGTTAGATTGACATGGCATAGCGTACGATGTCATGATGTCTGGACTTACTTTGCTGACTTCTGCTCGCTTGAGCACCTTATCCACCACCACTTCGGGTTGCTGTTTCCAGGGCGACGACATGATCTGCCGTTCGACCAGGTTGAGTGCGCGCGATGCGGGGGTCGTATGACTTGAAGAAAGAAATGAAGAGACCTGTCAAGTGGTTCGAGCGACTGGCTGTTCTGCGGTGCGTGTTCCGGTGCGAAAGAAGGACAGGGAGAGCTGATGATGGGATTGGCAGTCGTGAGCTGAAGTGAAGGGGGCTCGGCGGCTACTGGGTGGACGTAAGCGGGGGAGAAGGACAGGTGATCGGACAACTGTCGCAGAGCCTGGCGACCCTAGGAAGAAAAATGACTGGTTTCGATCGCTTCGCTGATCAATTGTATCGAGTTCTTCGTTGGCAGGTTGTTTTCTGAATGAGTGTAGGTGGTTTAGGAATCAGGAGTGGCCGTGTTGGAGAGGGCGTCGAGTCTTGAGGCGCAAAATGGTTGTCGAGGTAAGGAATGAAGAAACCACTTAAACTGGATTTCGGTACCTGAGTGCTGGTTGGCAGGGCAGACTGTGACTGACGAACAGCCGCAGGCACTGTGCTCTAAACGAACCGAGAGTCTGTGAGCACATGGGTACCTGCTCACCTACTGACTCTGGGTACAGATCTAAGGAGCACCGTATTCACTTTCCAGACATTCCTATCCGATTGATAGTGGAGTACCTTAGCGCTAAGGGATGTCATGACAGGAGAAGCACATAGCGACTACGGTCAATACAGGGATATCTGCAATCTACATGTACAGTCTGCAAGCTGCAAAAATGTAGAGAGAAGACTTGACTCTAGGTTCTTGACCTTTTCACGCACCGGCCCCTTCACGGATCGAGGAGCTCACCAAACCTAACGCATCGAAGTATTCTCTGATTAGCTTCACTAGTCCGTCAGCGATAATTATTCGATGTTGTATATGCTCTTAGCGGCCCCGGCTACGCCCCGCGAGCGACGGATCGATGGCGGGACATGCGTGGCTTGATGGCCTACCTGCTTAATGAGCTGCCAATTGGCTTCCTGCTTCTTGTGCCACCTGCGATCGCCCGTTCGCTCTATATCCGCTGACAACCTGACAACGACATGAACGCTCACATAAGGCAGAGCATGATGATGGAGCAACTCTCATGGCCGTCAGAGCCTTACAATGGAGTGGCAAGGGCGAAGCCGAAGAAAAAAACATATACCAGGTTCGGCAGGATCTGCATGCGCCGCTGTTCCTGAAGATGCTCGTATTGGCAGCTCCAAGCATGTCTTGTGTTGGGGTTGCGGGCTTCGGTCTGCGTGCTGCTACTGCACCTTACTCACGGTCCGAAGGTGCGTTGGGCGCTTTGGGTGTGCTGAGTGCAGCGATGGCCAGTCGTTACGCACTGATCGTCACCTGCCACAGATGCAGATGTCCCAAAACCATACCGTTTTTGCCTGGGCCTTTCCGATTGTGAAGCAGTTGCCGCATACACTACATGCAGATTCAGCGAGCTTAGCGTCAACATTACGAGGTGTGTCTCCCTGAGGTGGGGGCCTCATCCTACCTGACTGAGCAATTGAAGGTACCTAGACAGGTAGGGATCGGAGGAGATAGCACGGCCGGACCTTTCGGGAGGGGGAGAGCGAGAGGGAGCGAGCGACATGATCTGATGAGAAGTTAAGACGATTAAGCTGCCTACTTCTCGTTCCGACCTTCAGTATTCTGCTTCTTCCCCCCACCATCGTGACATTCCAAATTTGTGGCCCCTACGCTTGCGCTCCATGGTTTCACGGAGCAGCAACACTAACAGCTACACATCAAGGAACAGGCTCAACACTTCGGCAGGGGACGAGACCAGATAAACGCAAGCAGCGTCAACTCTCTGCTTCCCATCTCCACTCCCGCTCACACTCAACACAAGCCCTCCAGCCACCCATCCACCCATCCACCCTTGGGCCGTTCAACCCGCGTAGCCCGAACAGCACCTGCAGGCTATACTTGGCACCGATCCTGGCACTGGGCCTAGGTCTTGGTCTGGGATTAGAACCGGGACCTTGAAGTCTTGGATGGCCGGGGGGAAGAACAGAGACAGGAATCCTGATCTTGAATTGGGTCTCCCTCTATCCACAAGCCGGTCAAACAGCGCCGCACCGAACCACACCACCCACACCCCTCTCCTCGCTGGACAGCTCGGTTGGCTGGGCCTTGATACCAATTCGCCATCGCCCGCTGGCCGTTTCCTCGATCTCGATTGTATGCGCTTTTCACCTTGCGATTGCGACTCTGCCCCCCCCTTCCCTCCTTCGGCCCCACCTGGCGGCATCACTACCTAGCAACAGTACCGGCACCATCACCGGCCTATTTGGAGCATCCATCTCATTTTTCCACTCTGCCTTGCGCGGCCAGTGGTCCTGTCCTCATTTCCCCTGCTGTTGAGGTTTTGCACCATCTCACCTTGCCTGAAGTCGACTCGCCTCACTTCAGATCAATCACGTCTTGAATTGCTCTCGCTCTTCCCCCCCCCGCTGTCCATCCATCGTGCCAACGAACTCTGCTTTCCAACTGCCTCTGCTATTTTCCAATTGTTGCTCCAGCTGTCTTGGGCTGGTGTTTCTCCCTTCCTCCAGGCCACCCCCCCTGGTCTAGATTCCCTTTTAGCACATGGCCGCCGAGCTCCAGCGTTGCGCCACACCAGTTCCACTTTCGTCGACCTTACGTTGGGTGCCATTTTAGCACCACCAAACCACCCCCCCCCTAGGAGGACTGGCTTGGCCGCTCTCATCTTGGTTATCGGCTTGCAATTTCAGACACCCACGTCCTCCCGGTCCCGTTTCCAAATCCAAGTTCGACGTCATTGACTGGCCAGGTTGCTTCCTTCCTACGGCCGGCATCTGCTTTGTTCCATTTCGACCCAGAACCTGTCCAATCCCGGCATCTGTGCGCCAAACGAGCACTTTCCATTTACAACTCATTGACCCAGGCACCTTCCTGCACTCCTCCCGCAATAGGAGCCTCACGATCGTCAACAACAACGCGCAGAGCCTCAGACCACGGCGCCCTTCTTTACTTCGCTTGACGCGAAACACCCCTACCTCTTCCTGACTTTTGAGACAGTCGCCACGCAAGGTCGGACCACCTTCGTACCGTCAACTGGCTCCATCACTACTCGTTCCGAGCTCTGTGCTTCAACCTGAAGCCCGTGCTCCCCGTCG
>NW_003315023.1:87908-88695 GCF_000150825.1 Verticillium alfalfae VaMs.102
GTGTCGTCAGGGGACCCACCTCCTGCACACAGACCATCATTACCGCATGCATCACAGAGCCTCCGATGACTCGCTTCTTGACGTGACTTGTCCCACGTTGCTCATGAGAATATCGAGGGTAACATTAGTGGTTTATTTTGGTAATTTCTGTTCAGTCCTTACAACGCATTCAGTCTCCTCCAACCTTAGGTCTTGCCATAATCTCCCCGCCAAAACATCATGAGTACACTAGCTGTCCTTCGCATTTGTCTTGGCACTGGCCTCTGCCGTCATGATGAGTGCCCTCGGCGCATCCTTCTTCTCCATGTACAGCTCGACAAACTGCACCTCCTTGGCATTGTTGAAGCTCTCGTCCTTGAAGAGCTTGTCCAGCTCCTCCTTGGTGCGAACCTGGAATTTCTTGGCAGTCTTGTCGGTGCCGCCGAACACCGTGACCGTGTCCTGGTACTTCCACTGAACAACATCATTGTATCCGGCGTCCATGCCGTGGATGAAACGCTCGATCGTGTAGCCGTCGTTGCAAATGACAAAGCTGTGAATTTTCCGTTAGTCATGTACGCTGGGCGCATAGAGGGTGGAACTCACATTGTTACTCTGAGTTGATGGCGGATCATCGTGGTGACCTCTTGGGCGGTGAGCTGGAATGATCCATCGCCCACAAACAGGATAGTCCGCCTGTCAGTCTGGGCGTCCTTGGAGGCCAGAGCAGCGCCCTGGCAAGCGCCGACAGACCATCCGATGCTGCCCCAGAGAACCTGGCTCAGAGCCGTGACACCACTTGGGAAGG
>NW_003315023.1:88954-97958 GCF_000150825.1 Verticillium alfalfae VaMs.102
AGAACATCAACCCAAACGCCCGCCCTTCTCCACAGCCATTGCCAGCCTCGAGTCGTTATAGTGTCTCCGGCATGAGCGGCTTGGGCTCTCCCGTTCTCAATGGCAAATCAAACCTACCTGTGTCGCACTACGCACCTCGAATTGTCAATGCTCCTAACAATGCTCATGTATGTTTTCTCAGCTGGCCGCTCAGAAACGTCAACGCACCGTCCAACGGAGCGCATCACGACACCATGTCCGTATGCGTGTAAAAGTTCTTCGTGCTGACAATCGATGTGCAGGTCTACCAAAAGTTCTTCTGCGTGTACGGCACGATCGGAGACCCGTCTCAACACACCATTGAAGGCGTCGTCACCGTGACCCGTGAAGACGACCAGTTCCCTCCGACGGAATGGAAGGTCTGCGACTCTCACTGGAAAGCCGTCATCTACCTCCAGCCAGGTCCCAACAGACTCCGATTCGACTTTTCTAGCCCCAAGCTTTCGAACAGCTCGAACAGCAACAGGCTCCACTCGACCTATCTTACCATTAACATGACGCCACCATACAATGCGCCCTTGCAACTCGCCGTTCTCTTGGCGAAAGACTCGCCCGAGACGTTCGACTCTGTGCCTGCGCGCATCGCAGTGGAAGGGAACGGCCTCGATGCTGCTGTACGAAAGTACCGCATGGCAGCGTATCTCTGGCACGCTTTCACCGGGGAACAAATGGTGCGCCAGAAGATGGGTCCTCGAAGCTTTGGATTCGAAGAAGAGTGGACCGGCAGCACGTCGCACCAACAGGATCGCATGCAGGGCAAGATGCGCCGTGAAGCCAGAGTTCACATAATTCGGTCCGAGAAGACGGTTGCTGAACTCCGCGAATTGCAATCTGCGCAGCAGACAACCGAAGGCGCTAACAAAAATGGACTGTTCCATGTGGCTGCCGAAGCTGTCAATGACTACTTCAAGCCTCTGCCGGGCCAGAAGCAATATGTCTCAGTCTTGCTGCTTGACGCGCACTGGGACAAGGCGGCTGGTGCAGTGACAGGCCACGTCGCACACGGCGGTTCAGTTGGAGACCTCAATCTAGCTGTCTTTGGCTCGCAGTTCCTACAGAGTTACCCGAGCAGCCTCGATGAAGTCGGCGACTCCTTCCTCGACTGTACACGGCTAGATACGGATGCTGTTTCGAGCGAGGCTGGGAGCTCCTGGGAAGCTGCCAATGCTGGTCTAGGAGGGCACCTGAAGGAAATCGGCCGCATGTTTGGATGTACCGAAAGGGAGACGGGCATCATGAGCAACGATTTCTTGACATTCGGACGCAGTTTTGTCGCCCGGGAATCTTTCTCCACCAGAACCAAGTCAAAGGGCGGGCTCGTTCTAAGCAAAGATGAGTGTTCATGGCACTTCCTCGACTGTCTCCGGTTCCGCTGGCATCCCTGCTTCAGGCTGCCGAACGATCGACCTTGTCACGTCGACGATAGCATGAACGCCTTTCCCATCGAAGGGAACCAAATTGTGCTGACGGCCAAGACGGGTGTCGTGGCGATCGAGATTCTAGGCGAGGGGGAGACCGTTTGCCACCACTGGATCGATTACGGCACGAGAGAGGGTCTCCCAAAGCAGCAGGTCCTCAGCGAGCTGCAGATCAGGGAGCGCCTCCCTGAAGCCATCCGTAAAGGCCATGTTCGCCTACGAGCTCTTTCGGGCGGCGGAGGTAGTCTGATGATTGACGATCTGAAGAGGCTCTGCTCCAAGGAGTCGTCCCTCAAGCTGACTGGCCCACTGGCACCTGGACCATTGAGCCGGATCGCCTATCGAAGTCTGCCCGTGGGGTCTCCAGCGAGGGAGGGCAGCGAAGCGCAGGAGGTTGTGATCCAACGCGAGGGTAGGCTGCTCCTCCGTGTCGTTGTGTACCACGACCCCACAACAGTGCATGGGATCGAGTTCATCTATGAAGACACCTCGACACAGCTTCTGGGAACGAGAGCAGGCAAGGAGGGTGGCGACACTTTCAGTTTTGGTCAGTATTACTCTAGGCGGGAAGCCACGGTGGCATGGGTCAAGGCTAACAAGTGCACAGACATTCGACGGGGCGAATACATCACCGGATTCCACATCAGGGCTGGCGAGTCGATTCAAGGTCTTGCGGTCATCACAAGCTTGGGCGAAATGTCCCTCGTGTACGGCAACCCTCAGGGCGGCCATATGTAAGTGTGCCACTGCAGATGCACAAGCAAACACGACTAACAGGATGGCGCAGGACAAACTTGCTCTGCCCTACTGGTTACACAGTCTGCGGCGTCTCTGGGTCGAGCAGCTCCCAGCTCGACTCTCTCGGATTGATCATTGTCCGGTGAGCAAAGCACATGCCGATACATAGCCCGAGGGCAAGCCAAGAAGCACATGCTGCGGTCGACTTGAGCCCATACAGCTCCTTTTTCTTTTGTGTGCAGGGACACATGTTTCCTCACGACACGGTCGGTCATGACTATAGACCCTGGACACCAACCAGTTGGGATATGTGCCAATCGACGGGACACGGCTCCCACTTAATATCATCTTGTCTGTTAAATGCGGTACAGGCCTGGATCACTGGCTGGTTTGGTATGGTCTCGGATTGGAATGAAATGGTACGAGCCCGGATTCCCGTGGCAGTAAGCAAGCAAGCAAGCAGGCAACAAGCATTACGGTATAGAACAGCACATGCGGCGTTTAGGGGGAAACAGGCACCTGGATATGATGGCTTCGATAGGTGTCTCATTGTGTTTTTTTTATCATGTCTTCTTCTTCCTCTTCCTCTTGTTTACCAAGAGGGTACGAGCCGGCTGAGCTCGTCCCGTACTGTCCATACAGTCCACCCACAATAGCACCACAACTGTAGAGAATGTGCATGAAGATAGACTACCTGTATCCTGTTACTGTCATGCAGATCAACACTTGGTGAGCAGTGTGTACGTGCTCGTGTTCGTCGCTGTCTGTGGCTGAGGCTGGCGGACGGTTTGCGGGCGAATGACGCTAGTCGAGTTTGGGACTGAAGCGGCCGGACCGATGACGGCATAGTGCCTGCCGAAGCGAAGCGATTGTGACGACCTGCCACTTCATCGACATTTCGCATCCTGCATCCAGTTCCCTCTGGTGACCGCACAAAAACTTGGCCTTCCTCCGTCAACGTCAAAGCAAGGCTTGTCTCCCGCCAACACCAGCGCACAGCTCAACGACACACCACCTTGACCATCTACCGACTGTCCACCTCAATCCTCACACACTACTCACACACTCACCGCATTGTCAGCCCAAAAAAAAGAACATGTCGAAACGAACAAGCAGCGCCGTGACCAACGGCAGCCTGAAGGAGGGCGGTGACGTGAGCACGCCTGGTACGTCGCTTCCACGTCCACCTCTCGCCCGTGCCACGATGTCTGTGTGCTAACTGGCGATGCAGCGAGGACAAGCAGAAGCTTCTTCTCTCCTCTGAGACAGGCCATTTTTCTCTCATCCGAGCGATGCACCTGGCTGACCTCATCACTCTGTGCAATGGTATGCTTCCTCGGCTGTTGGCCAACAGTGCTGGCGATATATCTTTCCCCAGAAAATCATACTCACTGATGTGTCACAGGCGCCTGCGGAACGCTCTCGATTTTCACCTCCCTCAGCTACTGCCTAGGCGACCCGGCCGACCTCTCGACCATGTACCTCGCCCTCTTCTTCCTGCCGTTCGGTCTGTTCTTCGACTTCATGGACGGCAAGGTGGCGCGCTGGCGCAAAAAGTCGTCCCTCATGGGCCAGGAGCTCGACTCGCTCGCCGACCTCATCTCATTCGGCGTCGCCCCAGCGTCGGCCGCCTACGCCCTCGGCCTGCGCACGCCGCTCGACCGCCTGCTCCTGACCTTTTTCGTCCTCTGCGGCCTCACGCGCCTCGCCCGCTTCAACGTCACCGTCGCCGTGCTGCCCAAGGACGCGAGCGGCAAGAGCCAGTACTTTGAGGGCACCCCGATCCCCACGTCGCTCGCCACCGACAGCGTCATGGCCTACTGGATCTACACCGGTGCCGTCCTCGACAAGCTGCCACTCGGCACCCTCTTCGCCGGCTCCTTCCTTGAGTTCCACCCCGTCGCCCTCCTCTTCGTCGTCCACGGCTGCCTCATGACGAGCCGCCGCATCCGCATACCGAAGCCTTGAGCGGGGGGAGATCCGTCAACACGGGGATTCAACTCCCTGCTCCGAACCTGACCCTGGGTTTGGGCATTTGGCACTCTTTGTCTATTTCACCCTCATGACTTTTCTCCCCTTTCCCTTTCGGCGTGGCGTGACGGACTGGGCAGAAACAAATTGCGTTATTTTCTCTCTCTCTCTCTCTCTTATAACATGGCAAAGCAAAAACAGTGGGATCGGAACGCGAGGCGGCGAGGAAGCTGGCACAGCACACGGTACGCGGCGGGCACACAGATGGAGACTGTAGGTTAGCGGACCGTGGCAGGGAATGGCCTCGATCTCCTGGTCGCCTCCCTGACGTCATGGCTCTGTTGTCAAGCGGACATGTTTGAAATCGTTGCGTGGATTGGAGGTGTGTCGTAGTTTTTTCCCGGCTGGCTGGCTGTGCGGCAGATAATACAAAATGCATGATACCCTGAGACTGAGACTGGCGGCGTGAGCGTGAGCGTGAGCGACAGCGAAGGGATGTTTCAGAAAGGACTGGTGAATTCGGGACGCCTGGAGAGGGATTTGTTGCTTGCCTTCAGGAGCTGCCAGAACATCAACGCATGCATGTCACAACAACCGGAACACCGACCAAGCATGTCACAGCAGCCGTGACGAACCAAGACCACAGCATGCCGAACAAACCGACAAGCACAACCACCAAAACGCAAGTCATCTTCACATGTCAATTCATCATCTTCATTGCTTTTTCTTTCATCTACCGCCCACCGTCCATGGCGAATGCAAGATAACGCAACCCCTGCGCCCCCAGCGCTTCCCACGACGCCCTGCCTCTCCGCGATCTAGACACAAAAGCCTGCCGTCCTGCCGCTCAGGCCTTCTTCGCCTCCGGCGCGGCAGGCTTCGCCGACGGCCAGGGGTTGTAGACGAGGCGCGAGTCGCGCAGCTCCTTGAGCTTGGTGATGGCCTCGTTGACGTCGACGGGCTTGCCGCGGTCCTGGCTCGACGTGTCGTCGCGGTAGCGCACGTTGACCTGGCGGCCCTTCATCTCCTCGTCACCGACGACTGGCGGTGGTCAGCTGCTGCTTCCATACTTCATGTCACGTCACGGGGATGGGGGGGCGGTCTTTGCGTGCACGAAGGCCGGTCTCCCGGAGCGCAAGGTGCGGTGCGGCAAAAAGGACGGAGAACGTACTGAAGACAAAGTTGTACTGGGCCAGCTGCGCGCGGCGGACCTTCTTCTGCAGCGTCTCGCCGGACAGGTCGACGTCGACCCAGAAGCCGGCGTCCTTGAAGATCTTCTGCACCTCCTCGGCGTACTCGAAGAAGCCGCGGCCGACGGGGATGATCTGGATCTGGCGAGGGCTGAGCCACATGGGCCACTTGCCGCCAAAGTGCTCAATCAGGATACCTGGAGATTTGTCAGTCCACGGCTAAAGTGTGCTGCCTGCAGTTCCCGGGTCCACTCACCCGTGAAGCGCTCAATGCTGCCGGCCATGGCGCGGTGGATGATGACGGGGCGGGCGCTTCCACGTCAGAGGCTTGGACATGCGCAGCTGCTTTTTCGCAGGCTCCTTGCCGTCGGCGGCGGCAGGAGCGGCGGCGGCGGCGGCAGACTCGACAACAGCCTCAGGCTCCTTGGCCTTGACTTCGGGGCCCTTTATCGCAGCGTCCTCCTTTGTCTTGGCGGCGGAATCGGCCGTGACGTACTCGAGGCCAAAGTTCTGATATGGTCAGCACCGACGCCACGCAGCGTCGTCAATGGGGGGAGAAACTTACAATGGGCAGCTGGAAATCCAGCTGGATGGTGGCGCACTGTGACCGAGTCAGCTTCACGGGTGTTCTCTTTCTCAAAGGGCACATGGGCGTCGACATACCTGCCACTCGCGGTTCAGGCAGTCCAGAATCTTGATGTCGATCTTGGGTCCGTAGAAAGCGCCGTCACCCTCGTTGAGCTCCCAAGCGACGCCACCCTCGGTGGCGGCAAACTCGTCAAGGGCGACCTTCAGCATGTCCTCTGCCCTGTCCCACGTGGCGCGCTCACCCATGAACTTGTCGGGGCGCGTGGAGAGACGGAGCTTGTAGGTGAAGCCGAGAAGAGAGTACATGGACCTCAGGAAGTCAAACAGGTTGGTGATCTCCTGGCCTACACATCCGCGTCAGTAATCGGTCCAGGATGCACCGCCTCTGGTGGGGCGCTCACCAATCTGGTCTTCTCTGCAGAAGATGTGGGCGTCGTCCTGCTGGAAACGGCGCACGCGCGTGAGACCAGACAGGGCACCGCTGGCCTCGTTTCGGTGAAGGACGCCAAAGTCGGCGACCCTCCAGGGCAGCTGGTGGTACGCCTTGGGGGCGTGGCCGAACATCAGGCAGTGACCGGGGCAGTTCATGGGCTTCAGCGCAAACTGCTCCTTGTCGACGTCCATGACGAACATGTCGTCCTTGTAATGCGCCCAATGGCCGCTGACTTTCCACTAGAGGCTCGAGTCAGTGTTGTGATCGCCAGATGCGAGAACCAATGGTAAGCTTACGAGATCAGAGTTGTACATGTTTGGCGTGATGACCTCGTGGTAGTCGCGCTTGAAGTATTGCTCCTTGATGTAGGCCATGAGGGTGTTGTAGATGCGAGCACCATGAGGCAGCCACATGGCGCTGCCGGGCGAGAGCTCGTGGAAGAAGAAGAGCTGCTGCTGCTCTCCGAGCTTGCGGTGGTCTCTCGCCGCCGCCTCCTCGAGCCACTTCTTGTGGGCAGCAAGCTCCTTCTTGCTGGGGAAACTGACACCGTACACACGCTGGAGAGAGTCGTTCTCCTGGGAACCGAGGAAGTAGGAGGCACTGTTCTTCATGATGCTGAAAGCCTCGATGCGCTCGGTGCTGGGCACGTGGGGGCCACGGCACAGATCGATCAGGGGGCCGTTGCGGTAGACGGTCGTCTTTGTGCCGTCGGCAATCTTGTCCTTGATGATGTGCTGCTTGTACTTGTTGTAGCTGAACATCTCGAGCAGCTCATCCTTGGTCATCTCCAGCCTCTCAAACTTCTGCTTCTCCTTGACGATGGAGCCGACGATGGACTCGAGGGGCTTCCAGTCGCTGGCCTGGACGGACGCACCACCGGGGAGGGCCATCTCGTAGTAGAAACCGTTGTCGACGGGGGGGCCGATGCAGAGGGAGCAACCGAACCGCCTCTCGCAGGCCTCGCCGAGAATATGCGCCGAGCTGTGCCAGAAGACCTGCTTGCCCTGCTCGTCGTCAAAGTTGAGGAGCTCGAGCTTGCAGCTGGCCTCGAGCGGCCTGTCGAGGTCCCACAGCTGGTTGGGGTCCTTGTTCAGCCTGGCGACGACGGTGCGCTTGTACAGGCTGTTGGAGATGCCCTTGGCAATCTCGCCGGGCGTGGTCTCCCAGCTGGTGCCGGCCTTGATGGTGCCGTCGGGCATGGTGATCTCGATGGGCTTGCGCTCCTTGGCGGCGATCTCCTCATCTTGTCGCTTCTTCAGGCGGTCGAACAGCTCAATACGGGACTGCAGGAAATCGGGGGCGGGCTTGAGCTCGAGGGGTCCAGCCGAGGCGGCATCGTCACCGCCCTTGGCCTTCTTCTCCTTCTTGGGCTTGTTGTCCTTGTTGTTATTCGGGGTGGCACCGGCACCGGCACCGACAACGACCTTCTTGACGCCCTCGGTGATGGACTCGACGGCCTTCTTCGCTTCCTCCATGGCGGCGTTCGATTGGCGTCGAATTCGGAGCGGTGGGTGAGAAGGGTGGGCGTTGAGAGTTGTTGCGGAAAGGGGGGTGGAGGATGAGTGCTGGAAATATTTTGGGCTGATTCAACACAACCACGGAGGACGATTTCGAGTCACCCCGCCAAAAGCTGCAAGGCAAGTGAAGGAGGGGTCGTGTTTCCGCCAAATACGGTGCACGGGCAGATGCTGTAGTTGACCGTAGTGGGGGTTTTCCCTCTCTCGTCCTCTGCCAGTCTGCCAGCCGGGGGGTCCACTTCCGTTCCTCGAGCCAGGTGCCGGCAGCCAGGCATCTCAGATGGACCCCACCTCCCCAGTTATAATCGTTACCACTGAGGCTCCTTCGGCGAATAGCTTTTCCCCGACCGGCCCCCCGCCCAATCAGAGGCTGCTTTTCGGCACCACAATTGAACTTTTGGGCATTGGAAATTTTCTGTCGAAGCCTCGATAGCTAGCTCCGAAAGCAAGCAAGCAGGCAAGCAGGCACGCAACGACACGGCGAGCAGCTTGCAAAGAAATCACCCCAACGCTGCCCAACGCACATCTTCACGACCAGAAACGAAAGAACGAAAAACAAAACAGACGCAATGTCATTCCGAGGCGGTCGCGGTGCGCCCCGCGGATTCGGGCGGTCGTGGGTGGAGGTACGAATTGACTGCAGAACCCCCCTCCGGCAGCAGCACCAACACATGGAGAACCAGACAATGCAAGCAAGATCAGGCCGACTAACGTGAGAGCTTCACAGGCCGTGGAGGTTTCCAGCAACGCGACATGGGTCCCCCGGCGCAAGTCCTAGGTGCGACATGAATCCCTTCCCTCCCCCGGGCGAGAGCCACTCTCGAGCGAGCAACCAGAAACTGACAACATGGGGTTCGCAGAGATGGGCAAGTTCCTGCACGCCTGCGAGGGTGAGATGGTCTGCGAGAGCATCAACCCCAAGGTACCCCAGTTCAACGCCCAGATGTTCCTCGAGAACAAGGTCAGCATCCCCCCTCTGCATGCCAGCGCGCCTGGCTCGTCTTCTCCAAGCAAGCACCGACTGACACACGGCCCCGCAGACCTCCATTGGCAAGATCGACGAAGTCCTCGGCCCCATCAACCAAGTCTACTTCACCATCAAGCCCTCCG
>NW_003315023.1:98132-98363 GCF_000150825.1 Verticillium alfalfae VaMs.102
CCCGCGGCGGCGGACGTGGCGGCTTCGGCGGTCGTGGCGGCGGCGGCGGTTTCGGCGGACGCGGCGGTGCGCCGAGGGGTGGACGCGGCGGCTTCAGCGGCGGTCGTGGCGGCAGCGGCTTTGGTGGTCGCGGCGGCGGCGGCGGCTTTGGCGGTCCCGCCGGCGCGCCGAGGGGCGGCGGCAGGGGACGCGGCGGCTTCAGCAGGGGAGGAGGATACTAAGGCTTTGATG
>NW_003315023.1:98463-99214 GCF_000150825.1 Verticillium alfalfae VaMs.102
TGGGTTCGGGTAGCCAGCAACTGGTGGTGGTGGTGGCATGGGAGGCCAAGGACGACGGAGCGTAGGGACTGGACTGCACTAAGTTTAAAAAAGTCAGGTTGAGACGAGACAAAGACACCAGAGCCGTCGGTCGCAGGGTGTGTTGGGAAATTCTGACGCAACCCACGGCCAAGGTAATGACGATGACGACGGAAGGCCGGCTAGAGGGGGGTGGGTTGCTGGCTCGCTGTTCCCGTCCGCCGCAAAGGTAAAGGGGGGGGATGGTTGAATGGGGTTGGACGGGGTACCTACCTACCCTTCAGAGAGGCCAAGGCCAGCAGCTGGTCAGTGAGTCGAGACGGGCCAGAGCTGTACTGGTAAGGTAAGGTAGGACAGGAGGGCGCTGAAGGGGGTGATCAGACCAATGCGGTCATAGGCTGGCAATGGGCAGCGATGTGAGGCTAGTGTGGTGTAGATGTTCCAGATGGTAGCCCAATGCGGAGACGTCTGGTTGGGTAATTGGGTAACGCAGCTGTGAAGCCCGAGTCGAGGTTGGTGCTAGCTGGGTGTGGATTCGCTAGCTGCTGGGCGGCGCTCGGCGCGAGAATGGTGGAATGAGGGGGATGCCGAAGGGAGAATCGGGATGGACGGGTCAGGAATTGAGGCTATCGTCGACTCAGTAGTTTTGTCGGTTTCTGGTGATGGAAGAGGGTGGGTGGAGGAGGTTAGGTTTGTTTAAAAAGAAGGCAGAGTCAAGCTGCGGAGGCATGTG
>NW_003315023.1:99314-102562 GCF_000150825.1 Verticillium alfalfae VaMs.102
GCCGTTCGCGGCGGCGCGCCGAGGGGCGGCGGCAGGGGACGCGGCGGCTTCAGCAGGGGAGGAGGATACTAAGGCCTTTGATGACTGACGGGCGGCGACTGCTCTTTTTTTCCGAGGGCCACGACGTCTGTGGGAGGGGGGAGGGGGGAGGGACAAGGAACCTCCCCGTCTTCCTGTTGGCTGCTACAGCGGCGTGACACCTCCCCGGCCCGCGAAGGAGACGGAGCGAGGTTCCTTCTCTCTCCCGTGTGTGTTGTGTTCTGGAGTAGGAAAACTATTGGCGTTTTCGGGTTGTTTTTCTTGTTCTTTCCAATGTCAGATATCAAAGGGGGCCGGGTCCGAAAGGGGGGGGGCTGTGTATGCACCAGGACTATCGAACTCGATTTCACCTTGCCTTGTCGGTACGCTCCTCTCTGCCTTGATGCACGCCTCTCCTCCGTATGTGAGTGAGTGCCTGGCCTTCCCACAAGGACCAGGCCAATGACAGCCGAAGGGGGAGGCGGGCGATGGAAGAGTCTGGTGGGCCTGGCCTTCTTCTGACGCAAACGGCACAGCTTCAGCACCCAGATGTACAAATGACGTTGTTTCACGACCGGCACTTCGCTGCACATAGAGCAGACATGTTGGAGCATAGCATGAACGAAAGACTGAAGAAGACTAAACAAAAAAAACTGAAGCTGCAAAAAGCCAAAACACCATCCGCCAGCGCAGGCACCGCAGTGACATCCGCGCATCTCGTGACCAGAACCAACGAACAAGTTGCCCCTGCCCTGCGATCCTGAGCACCATGGTCATATCCTTCTCCCATCTCAAGTTCCTGGCCCTTGCCGTTTCCATTTCCGCCGTGTCCGTCCCAGTCGCCCCATTCTTTATTTGCACCCACCAAGAGAAAAAGACAGCCAAGGAGAGAAAGAGAAGCGTGTGTCAGCATACATTCCCATTAACGCAAAGAAAACCATGCGCATGTTCTAGCTGTGTGCGCGCTAACTTGCAAACGGACAACAAGACTAGGCGAGGCGCTTGTCGAACGACTCGGTGGTAGGGGTCGCCTTGGGATATTCGCCTGGGACGTGAAGGTTGGAAATGGTGGGCACGCTGTCGGTCCGCATGTTGGTCGACGTGGGTCGCACGGGCTGGGGCTGAGCGAGGGTGTAGTTGGCGTTGGCCTGCGTCGGGCTCGTCAGAGACCCGTCGGTGGCATTGTTCTCGGGTTGCTGCTGGAACTGTCCGTTCCAGTCGTTTCGGTGGCCGGCAGCCACAAAGACGGGCTTGACGCTCACGTCGCGAGCGTCATGGACATTGGCCGCCTGGTACGCAGGCTGGTGAGCAGCCTGCGAGGGCACAGGCTGGACGCCATCAATACGCTGGCCGTCGCTGTGTCCGTTCATCCACTGGCCGTACTGGCCGTTGCCGCCAGGGGTCTCCAGCGAGCGATCTTGAGATTCTGAAGTGTGGTGTTGCACGTCGCCGCCTACGACGAGGGGTGCGATGACGCCGGGGTTTTGATTCGTCTGGCTCGACTGCGTCTGGGAGGGCTGAGACCGCTGGGAGCGCTGGCTCGACGAACGCTGAACGCCAGCGACGGGGACGATGTAGTTTTGCGTCTGAGACTGGTTGAAGTACTGGTTGTTGTCATAGTCGGGCACCATCTGCGAGTCTCGGGCCGGTTCGTTGGTATAAGGGTTGATACCATCCTCGCGGGCCTGTTGGCTAACGATCGTGGCATGCGAGGGCGCGTCGTCCATGAGAGCACGATCAGTGTTTCCGTACCCCTGGTGAGACTCCCGCGAGTCGTTCTTGTCGCCGAGACCGCCAACACCCACAGGCAGCACGCCGGGCCGCGGAAATCTGTTCTTGACCCGGACCTTGGTTCTCAAATCCTGAACTCATACTAGACGGTGAGAGAGGAGCCTGTAAGCCTCGCTGCGCATTGACTTGTATATCGGATGGAAACCGCCCACCTGGTTGAGGACGGCGGATGTCTGACTTCGAGCCCGTTTCCGCCGCGACTACTGTGTCGGCCGAGAACGGCTCGTCATCTTCCTCGTCGACGACGCCGTCGCTGCTGACCGATCGTCGCGAGGACTGGCTGAGGCTGCGGGTGTGGCGAACAAAGTCGCTTCGCTCTTGCGGCGTCTTTTCGGTGAGCGCCTTGACATCTTCGTACCATGCCATCATGGTGTCGTGGGTTTCGGCGCGGAAGACCCAGGTATGGCCGCGGTGCATCGAGCCGGCCTGGCGACCCTTGAGGATGAACTTGTTGGACGAGCCTCCTTCGCTGGAGTGGGAACCTAGTTTCTGCTCTGGGAGGTACAATGACATGACGGGCGCTTGCGCCTTATCCGCCGATTTGAACTCGTGGAGATGAGTCGGAGAAAGTACATACCTGGTGAAACTTAGTGGGCGGAGCCGGGAGAATGACACGCGGGAATGGCACTCACCAGCCAGCTGTATAGCTCTTCAAGTACTTGCTCTTGCGCTCCAAAAGGCCTGCGCGGATCTCCTGGCAGGTGAGGTGATCTTGGCCAGGGTAGTGGATCTGGTCGGCAGACCGCACCGGAATCTCAGGGTCGACAAAGTGGTCGTCCTTCTGGACAAAGTGAGTCCACTCGGTGTCCTTGGGCATGGCAATGGGGCCAATGCGGAGCTCGTCAATGGCGTTGTACGCAGCGTCAGACTCGCGCTTGAGAATGCCAGCATAGGCGTTGTAGGCCTTTTGGATCTCGCCGACGACGATGGACTCGAGCTCCCGGCCGGATGCCTCCAGGTTCAGGTACGCCTGGTGCAGGTAGTTCTCCTCATCGATCTGGCGCTCCACCTGCCTGTCGACAGCGAGACGCAGGAGGTAGGGATCCTGCTTGCCGGTCGCGGAGGCAGGGTCCGCGTCGCTCTGGCCAATGGTCTCTTGCAGAGACTTGACCAGTTTGCGCGTGGCGTCCATCTCTTTCTCAACTGAGTTCTTGAAGTCGCCCGACAAGCTCTTGATCTCCTTGATCTTTTGGTGCAAGTCACTGCGGAGTCCTGTCAGGGCCAGGATGACGTCCTCTTCGATCTCTTTGGCCTTGTTCGCCTCGACGATGGAGTTCTTGTGGTAGACGCGCAGGATTTCCATGGCATCCACGAGACCGCCTGAGGCTAGGAAGCCGGGAGGGGTAGAGATGTTGTTGGCGACATTGGCGAGCTTGACAAGGGACTTGGCCTTGGTCTCATAGTGGCTTTGGATCTCGCGATAATAGGCAATCAGGTCC
>NW_003315023.1:102803-105072 GCF_000150825.1 Verticillium alfalfae VaMs.102
GGGTCGAAGGTCGGCCTGCAGGGCCCAGACTGCCCCCGCTGCCGGCGTTTCATGTGGCGCCCGCTGGCGCTGCGCTTTCAGACTGGCATTCCTGCGCAGCGAGCCCTTCTTCTTCAGAGTGTTCCCACGGCTGGGAAGGCTGAGGTGGTCCTCGCCGCTGTTGGACGCGTACGAGTTGGAGCGCTGCATGTTGTTGGCAGTGTGGCCGTCAATAATGCTGCTGCCGCGCTGGCTGGCGTCCCATTCCTCGGTGAAGCGGCCGTGATTTGATGATGGCACAGCCAAGGAGCTGGCGGCTTGCTGTGGGTATATGGGATGCGATGTGTGAGCGTTGGCGAGGGTGTTTTGACGGAGATGGGCAGAGTATGGATCGTGGCCGTGGCCGTTGGCTGGTGCGTCAAAGGCGTCGGAATGCAGGGCAGCAGGAGTGCGCGCTGTGTGGGAAGGTGGAGGGGGATATGCAAGGTTTTGAGTAGGATCTGGGTTTGGGTTCGGGTAGCCAGCACTGGTGGTGGTGGTGGCATGGGAGGCCATGGCGACGGGCGTAGGGACTGGACTGCACTAGTTTAAAAAGTCAGGTTGAGACGAGACAAGACACCAGAGCTGTCGGTCGCAGGGTGTGTTGGGAAATTCTGACGCAACCCACGGCCAAGGTAATGACGATGACGACGGAAGGCCGGCTAGAGGGGGGTGGGTTGCTGGCTCGCTGTTCCCGTCCGCCGCAAAGGTAAAGGGGGGGGATGGTTGAATGGGGTTGGACGGGGTACCTACCTACCCTTCAGAGAGGCCAAGGCCAGCAGCTGGTCAGTGAGTCGAGACGGGCCAGAGCTGTACTGGTAAGGTAAGGTAGGACAGGAGGGCGCTGAAGGGGGTGATCAGACCAATGCGGTCATAGGCTGGCAATGGGCAGCGATGTGAGGCTAGTGTGGTGTAGATGTTCCAGATGGTAGCCCAATGCGGAGACGTCTGGTTGGGTAATTGGGTAACGCAGCTGTGAAGCCCGAGTCGAGGTTGGTGCTAGCTGGGTGTGGATTCGCTAGCTGCTGGGCGGCGCTCGGCGCGAGAATGGTGGAATGAGGGGGATGCCGAAGGGAGAATCGGGATGGACGGGTCAGGAATTGAGGCTATCGTCGACTCAGTAGTTTTGTCGGTTTCTGGTGATGGAAGAGGGTGGGTGGAGGAGGTTAGGTTTGTTTAAAAAGAAGGCAGAGTCAAGCTGCGGAGGCATGTACGCATATAGCCAAGCCGTTTAGATGAGCGGGAACGGGAAGACAGCAACAGTAGGCAAAGCAGGCAGGCAGGCAACAACAGGCACACGGATGAAGATGACAAGGTCAATGGAACCCTGCGCACATCATCGTTAGAGGGGGGGTCCCTTGGGCAACCTGACGGCCAGGGACGCGCAAGTGGGCACAGGCGACGGTGCGCTCCCCTGTCTTAGGTACCTAGGTAGGTCCCTGCCCCAGATTTCGTAGGACCTCGGGGGACAGGTCCAGGGCGCAGCACAGCAAGAGCACACCACGGCGCAGAGCTTGGAGTAGCCACCTTCGTACTGACGGGAGCAAAACATCTAACATGGCCGAACGCGCAGGCAGCTTCACAACAGAGATAGCTCAACCAAAGGGAGCAAAAGACCAAAGGGAAGAAAAAAAAAAAAAAAAGAAACAACGCGTGCCGCTCCACCATCCAGCGAATGCAGCCATTGCTGCATGCTCTGCCCAGGTGCCACGCCTCTGGAAAGGTCCCCGCCAACTTCTGGTATGACGTAGCCAGCCCGTCGACCACGCCGTACACCTCGGTCGTGCGAGCCACTCGCCATGGGTGACAAGACCTTTCATTGCTACCACACTGCCGATTCTCCCTCTATCCGGCATCGACGCGACCCGAGCTTTCCGTCGACCAGCTTCAGCTTCGTCTTGTTCCCTACCCTGTTGCAGCATGCATCATCATCCAGCAGAGAACCTCGCCCCACAGGATTTCGCGGCCTGCTAGCGCTATCCGTGAACCTGGCAGCGCCAACGCTGCCCACCCGGGAACACCGAAATGCCGTCGAAAATCGTGAGCACATCGACATGACCCTTGCCCCGAGCCGACAATCACTATCCTAATCAGCTTTGCACGATACCAATGCCACCACATAGAGGGAAACAAAAACCTGGCGCACAGGCAACTCCGACTCGGCAGCTACAGGGGAGGCGAGCAGACTAACTACACGGCAGACAGATCTCCCGTTCCACTTGCGCCCTCCTCCAGCAGATCTACTGCTTCC
>NW_003315023.1:105340-124668 GCF_000150825.1 Verticillium alfalfae VaMs.102
TTCCCCGCCCACTATGTCACATGCACGCCTGCGCCATCCCGCGAGCGACATGCTTTTTGTAGCCAACTGTAGCTTCCGGGCGGCCTCCTGGTCCGAGTCGCTTTGCTCGCTCGCCTGGAGGCTACAGTAGCACGAGTCCATCGCAATGTCCCGAGCGTTAGCCTGGGGGAAAGGGGTTTCTTGTTCCAAGGAACCGAAATCGCTCATCCTCATCCTGGCAGTGTGCCCTGATGGTCGATGCCCCGTTGCTTCAGGTCTTTGCGGGTCTGGAGGGGGTTCTGTGTTCGATGACGAGGAGACCAGCTACTAAGTACGCGTGTTGCAGGGTAGCACGAGTACCACGGGAGATGCCGTAACTTTTTTCGCTTGCCGGCCGGCGGTCAAAATGCAGTGCAATCCCATGATACGTCTAGTAAGAAGCCTAAATCGATCCCGTGAGAGTCGGCTTATAGCTACGGTTTGCCCTTGTGTGGCCAGAACGTATGGAAGAAGGCAGCGAGAAGTGAGCCGCACACCCTGACGCGCCACTCTACTAGTTATAGCCACTGTCATGCCTCTGCCGGTGACGCTCTGCACCTCGTCGCCCGTACGAAATACATGGTCGTATGCTGCAGTTGGGCAGGGAGGTGTGAGTGTTTTGCGGCCACATTTCGTCCGTTCTAGACAGTCAATTGATATATCGTTATGGCGTGAGGGTGCAAGTAGATCGTTTGGTGTATGAATCACGATATGGTTTTTGGCCAGTTCTTCAGAATATTGACCTACACGAGTTAACAACATCAGTTGATACCAGTGAGCACATGGTCACTCATCTGTACATGGTTGTAGACATAACTCTTATAAACATGAAGCTCCTTCTTCAAGTAGGGGGGAAAAGAAACCGACACTATCCATCTTCCACACGTTGCAGTCGACATCTGTTAGGATACACCCAATGTCATAGCTCGATGGTGTCTTCACGGAGCGTACCTGTGTGTTCCTATGCCATGTCGGCTTTGCTGGATATCTTGCTAGACACCAAAACTCACAGCACAGTGATGTGTCGAAGGAGCGTACAGGCAGAATGCGCCAGCCAAAGACCAGGGCAAGCCGCAAGCCAAGCTCAGTAAACCTCGCAGCAAAATCCATTCGCCGACTCGATAGCAAAAAATCTACAACCCCCAAATCTTTTCAACGTTCTCAAGATACCCTGCCACTCGACAAGGGGTAAGCCGGCACACATCAGCAAACAGCGTCAGGGCGCGCGGCAGCTTGGTAATATAATCATGCTCCCATTGGTATCTGCCGTTTTCAGCAACTGTGTAGAAACAGGGGGACGCGGACATGGTCCCCCAACGCCTCGCTATGCGCCAATGACTTCCACGACCCAAGCGCCGTGCCATCAAAAGACCAAAAAAAAAGCAAATTCCAACTTCTCGGCATTGCTTTCTCTGCCCCTGTCATCCCCTGAGCGAACGATCCCTCACATTGCAGTCCCCATTCTCCCCTCTTCTCGCACGTCACACGTCCGAAGCAGGCCCGCCATCCGGCGGCGTCTCTACGATCCTCAGCTTGGCATGGCGTCTCGGCGGCGGCGCCTTGGGCGGCGTCTTCTTGCCGGTGCCGATGCCTGCAAACGGCAAGCCGTGCCTGTGCCGCGGCACCTCGGGCCGTATCCTCTTGGCTGCCGCCGTGCCCGCCGCCGCCGCCGCCTCGCCGCCAGCCTCGGCCCGGCGACTCGGCGTCTGCACGCCCGGCTTCTCCATGACGGCCGCGACGTCGACGACGCTGATGCTGCTGGCAGTCTGCGACGGTGAGAGGCTGATGCCGAGGAACTTGCGCGCCACCTCTGCCTCGCCGGATGCCGCTGCGGCAGCGTCTTCGTCCGGCGCAGCGAGCCACTTGACTTTGGACACGCGCTCGACGAGGCGCACAGTTGTCTCGTCGGCGGGGGCGAAGTGCGAGTTGCCAAAGCCGCCGAGGATGCGCAGGACCTTGTGGACCTCGTCGCGCTTGTAGTGCGGCGGGTGGCTCAGCTGCGTGTGGGCGAGCAGCGGGTAGAGGACGCGCAGGTACGTGTGGCGCAACGAGGCCTTCTCGTCCGGGAGGTCCATGAGGTTGCGGATGATGACGTCGAGAAGGACCTTGAGGTCGTTGGTGTAGAAGTACTCGTGCGTCGCTTTCGTCGTGAAGAGGAGGTACAACAGCTTGAGAATGAGGAGCTGCTGGCTCGTTTCCGTCTCGCGGTTCAGCAGCAGGATGATGTTCTCGCCAAAGGTCCGAAAGCTATCGCCGTGGAGGCTCAGACACTTGATGACTCTGTTTGTCAGAGGGGCCGAGGGCGCGAGAGGGTCGGTGCCGATGTTGGTCGAGGAGAGCATGTACTGTTCGTTGAGCACGAGCTGCGAGGGTCAGCTGGGATCGTGGGAAAGACATGATGCGAGGAAAGGCAGCATATCGGGGGCATGGAGAGGCATATAGACAGGCCGGAAGGGGACGTACGAGGACACGAATGATCGGATAGTGGTACGGGTCGTGAACATCGTTGGACAGCTCCTCGATGATCTGAAACAGATAGTTGATGAACCCGTCATCAATCTGCAAGAGATCCTCGGTGCGCAGGCGCTCAATGCGCGACATCTCGTACATGAGCTCCAGCAAGAGGCGATGCAGCCTGGGATCGCGGTCCTTGCGGCCGTTGATGAGCTCGAGCAGGCGCGGGAAGCAGGCCTCCTCGACCATACGCGTAAAGGTGGCCTCGTCGGCGCGGCCGTCGAGCAGCAGAAAGCAGGTGATGAGGTAGAGGCTGTTGGGCTCGTCCTCCTGCAGCAGGCTGAAGATGATCTGGGTGCGCACGTAGTCCCTGTTGTCGACGAAGAGCTGGCTCGCGAGCAGCTTCTGGGCGCAGGCGGCAATGTCGTCCTCGGCGTCGCAAAACTTGTCGCGGAACATGGAGGCGAGGTAGAGCCAGGAGCGCAGCGTCTCGTCTATCAGGTCGTGGGACTGGTATTGGGTGCCGACCACATCGTCGAGTTCTGTCGACGTCAGTCAGTCGGCGGACGCAACACTCCTGGCGCAGAGAAGGGCAACGAGGAAGCAGAGAGGGAACACGAGAGAGACGTACCTTCGAAGAATTCCTGCTCCGTCTCGAGGGATTGGTACACATCGTAGTCAGCCATGGTTGCCCGCAACTGAAGAAGAACAATGACCAGCGGTATATGGTGTGTATCTCTCACATCACTGTCGTCGGGCCGCGGGGTATGAGGTGAACAGGTGTGGTCTGTCGGAGGGCTGGTTTGTTGGAGCAGTAGTAGCAGCAGTAGCAGCAGCAGCAGCAGGCATTGGGAGAAGGCGAGAGAGGCTGGAGTGGTGGGCAGCGGAGCGGGGTGGGGTGGATCCAACGCCTGGACGCTACCAACCTTACGTCAAAGCTACAGGGAAGGCTGTAGAGACTCTCTCTAGGCGGCGTTTCCAGCGACGTCCTCCCGGATATGGTAAACACCGTTCCCAACAGGCCCATACCGATGGCGTCCTTCCGACAGCCGGCTGCATCGACCAAGACGCCGACAAGACGGCCGGCTCGCGATCATTTCGACTCAGTGCACAATAAGTTCATCCGTCTGACTCGTATCTATCATCTATGGGAATCATCGCAAACGCACGTCATGCAGTGCACCAACCGTCATCGTCATCCTCCCCGTTGGCCCCGACATGGCTGCCACCCGCCAAACGCCCAGAAGCAGAAACAAGAAGCACAACACCGCCAGCGCAGCCCGTCGAGCCTCGCCACGAAAAGAAAGAAATACGCTCGCCTAGTCACGCTCTTCGCCTTCCTCGTACACCTTGACCTGGTCGGCATACTTGTGGATGTCGCTGACGACGTAATCGGTAATGGTGTGGCCCTTGCCGGCGGCGACCCGCAGGATGAGCTCGTTGAGGTTCTGGCGGCCGAGAATGTCGACGTGGTCCGCCGTCTTGGGCCCGCCCCTGGGACTGAAGCGGTCGGGCTCGTGCGGCATCTCGACGACGGTGATCTTGGCGCCCGCCGGGTTGTACCGCTTGAGGTCCCAGCCGCGATTGCACATGTACCCCGTGCTGAGCAGGTTGACCGTTCCGTCGCCCTCGCCCATGACGACGCCGTGGTCGACCTCGCCCTCGATCAGCGCCGTGTCAATGGTGATGTTGAGGTTCGTCATCGACGGCATCTCCGGCGACCTGTAGTAGTAGCCGCGCTCCGTGGGCTTGCCCACGCCGTAGAAGCAGTAGATTTTGAGGTTGGGCGCCAGCGGCAGCCTCGTCTCGAGCGGGTTGATCCATTTTCGGGGGTCCTTCTCGTTCGCCTCGACTTCGGCCTCCGTGTGGGCCACGCCGTGAGAGTAGCTCTCCCTGACGAGGTCCTGGTACCATGTCTCTGTGGTGTTCCAGAGGTACTGCAGCGAATCGTCGACCGTCAGGTTCTTCTCCGGCGTCGTCCAGTTCAGGCCCTCCCTGAAGTTGAGCACCGTACCAAACGTGTGGTTCTGCCCCGGCAGGTCGTCAGGCGCCCACGTACCGTTGCCCCAGACGGCGTTGCCGCCGAGCGGAAGCATCGATGATATTCCAGGCATCGCTCGGAAAAGCTCGGCCCTCTCGTCCTTGCTGAGGAACTTCTCGAGACCGTAGACGGCAAAGGCATTGAGCTGCGCCGTGTCTCGCATCTCACCCGACAGCACGGCCGTCAGGTCCTTGACGGCACCTAGCATGCACCCGCTGACGTTGATCCAGGACTCGACGTAGCGGTCGACCCAGTCGTCGCCGCCACGGCCGCCCAGGTCAGAGGCCACCCAGTGAAAGAAGTAGAAGACAACCTGCCCGCCCATGCTGTGCGACACGAGGACGGCTTTCTTGCCGCCGGATGCTTCAAAGGCCGTCTCAATGTGGTTCTTGAGGCGCGTGAAGTACTGGTCTCGGATCTCGAGGTGCGGGTATGCCAGCCGCCAGTCGTACGCAGCAGTGAACGAGTTGGATGGGTCGTAGCCGATGGAGGCAAGGTTCTCAAAAATCTTGTTCCAGATCCAGTAGCCCGTGATGAAGAAGTCGGTCGCATCAAACCCCTGCGCCGCTCGTAACTTGATGTTCGGGGGATCGAGACCCGTCTGCTTGTCGAGCATGATGTGCCTCTTCCAGTTGTCCTTGTCCATGACGAGAGCGCGCATCATGCTCCAGCTGCCCCAGAGACGCTTGCGAAAGTATGGCCGGGAGACGTTGGCGGTGCCCCAGGACTCGAGTCCCGTCGAGATGACGCCGGGCACCATGATCATGGGATGGTGGGCTGAGAGGCCTTCGGACCGCGCCTGTAGGCCGACGGCAAAGGCATCGTAGCTGTCGACGAAATCGCGTTCTCCTTTCTGTCGGCCGTATCGTCAACACGAGGGCCCTCTTTGACTTGCCGTGTCGAAAAATGCAGTGTATCGAAGAGTGAGGGAAAAAGGCAAACATACCACGAGGTCGCGCATATCGGCGACGAGGCCGGCGGGCAGGGCATCGAAAAGGCTGTCGACGCTGAACTCGCCGAGCTCAGGAAAGTCGATGAGGTCGTTGCTCTTCGCGAAGAAGCCGGCGGCGACGAGGCCGAAGAGACTGCCGAGGAGGAAAATGGCGGTGGAGCGTCGTTTCCTCGTCTTCGGTTCGTCGATATGCTCGACGATATGGACGTGTTCAACGGTCGTGTGGTTGTCCTCTTGACCAGCGGCCGGCGGTGTGGGTGGTGCCTCGCTTTCGGATGGATTGCTGAGGGCACTGTCGGAGGGTTGACTCGGCGGCATGCGCCGCCTGAGTTCCGAGGGTTGGGGCTGTCGCGGCATGGCGGCGCCGGGTGTCGTTCCTGGGACAGCCGGGTGTGTAAATGGCGCTGAGGCTGCCGGCTTGGTGTTGAAGAAAGTCTCGTGAGCCGCAGCTGGGACCTGTCGGAGACGGCGGGATACCTTGGATGGCCCATGCACGTGGTATCACATGGAACGGGAAAAAGTCGAGGCGCGCGCTAGCTGCTGCCGGTACTTCTGGCTACGATGGCCCAGAGTACAGAGCTCCCGGGCAGTGGATTCCCTGTCGCGAGATGCTGCAAGGGATTGCTCGAGGTCCCCCTGTTGCACCTGGGGTCTGTGTTGTGGTGTTCCTCCTCGTGGCGGAGGGGACTCGACCGTCGCTCTTGAAAAAAGGAGCTGTCACGCTTCGAAGACAGTGACGTCAACAGGGTGGCGGCCGAGAGCTACACCTCCGAGCTGTCAACAGACATTGATCGGATATATTCGTCCGAGTTCTGCATGGTTGGTGTTTGTCTTGTCTTCTATCCTGTGCAGCCGATGCTACTTAGGTGATCCTTAGGTACCGTACGGAGATGTGCCTTGGTGTCCATGACCAGGCGCTTTGCAGATCTCGCAAGCGGCGTCGAGCTTCACTGCTGGTGCTGTCAAGTCGAGGTGGGACTGAGCCAACCCCACTCTGCCCTCTCTAGGGGGGCCCTGGGCCGCTGCCAGGGAGTGGAGGGGCTTTCGCGTAGCTGTAATTCAGTCCAACCTCACCCGTCATGTTCCGTCAGCCGCCCAGCCTCAACCCTCGAAATACATTGACGTTGTACTATCGACTGCATGTGATCGCCCGTTGAAAACGCAAACAGGGCTGTATCTCCCTCCTTTTGGTTGGCGCAACGCATCTGCATAGTCGCCTCCGAAAACCCGCCTTCGCATTGGATCCAGGACAGCAACGTAGGGCCAGCACCGGCCGGACCTTCTTTCCAACTCGGGCAGTCGGCTGCAACTCATTTAGAAGCCCCCGCCTTGGACCCTGGATGTGGTTTTCTGAACGCCATTCCTACCGTCGACCTCAACCTCCTTCTGTGCACATCCCGTCCTGGCTGGGTCATTGCGTAGACGACCGGGTGATCTGGTCTCCAAGGCGCCAAGCCCACACACCACGCCCATCCATCACAAAACCCTCCGCCCGGTGCGACGATGGCGGAGCTCACAGATGAGCTCAACTACATTCAGTATGACCACAGCCTCGAGAGCAGATACCTCCCCGCCATACGCTCTCTCATCGCCAAAGACCTGAGCGAGCCCTACAGCATATATGTCTATCGCTACTTTCTGTGCCAGTGGGGCCACTTGTGTTTCATGGTACGTCACGCCACCTTGGACAAGACGGCGGCGGGCAGTTGACTGACGACTCTCGCAGGTCCTCGACCCCTCTGACGCGTCCCTTGTCGGTGTCATCATCTGCAAGCTCGAGGTGCACTCGTCCCACTCTCCTCCCACACGCCGCGGCTACATCGCCATGCTCGCCGTAGCGTCAAGTCATCGCGGAAAAGGCATAGCGACGGCCCTCGTCAAGAAGGCTATCGACGCCATGGCCACGAGGAGCGCAGATGAGATCGTGCTCGAGACGGAAGAGACCAACATACCCGCGGTGCGCCTCTACGAGCGTCTCGGCTTTCTGCGCTCCAAGAAGCTTCACCGCTACTATCTAAACGGCAACAGCGCCTACCGCCTCGTTTTACTTCTTAAATCTATCGATCCGGATGCACACATGGAGGAATCGGACGAATTATACTCTTGATTTTGCTTCATTTTACATTGTTTATATCATTTGAGGTCACCAGTCTTCTGCTGCTGCTGGAGCGAGTTTCACGGGGTGCTGCTCTTGCGCCGGGCATGGGGTTTATGGTGTTGGGATGCATATTAGGAAGGCCTGCGGCATGGTCATCAAAAGCAAATTCTGTCTTTCATCGGCGCTCCCATTTCCCGCTTTCTCGCCGTGAAATGTCAGATTTCCACCAGCAAATGGCAGCCCTTCCAGACTCACGTGGCACAGTCGAGACTCCCGTCCCACCCTGTCATCGTGCTTCTCAAATCTGCGCCGTTACCTCGTTTGAATTGTAGATTGACGCCTTGAGACCCCAGCTGTTTCCTCCTGCAATGCCAATGTAGGTAAAAGCATCTGGATTCTCGCTGTCAGCTTTCGTCGTCAGGTTTGGGGGCTCCGCCCACGAACCTGGCTTGTAGTATATCGCCTTTTTCATCGTCTCGACGACTCCCAGGTCCTGCAGCCCTCGCAGAACCCTGGTGACATCAGCCATGTCCCGAAAGTCGGCCGTGTAGACGCAGATGAGCCGCTCTTTACGGCCCGTATCGTCGGATCTCGGCGCGACCTTTGCAGCGATCCCCAGCTCATTGTTGGCAGTAGCTTTAGCAACCAGACCCCAAACTTCGTTGACCACCTCTGGATCGCAAAAGAGCATCCACTAGGGTCGAGTCAGCCTCGTGCTCAGCTCACTGATCATGCATGGAGGCGTTGTGTCCTACCTTGCCAGACCGCACACGGCAAGCATGTGCCAGCTTCAAGACATCTTCCACAGCCGCCTTCCTTTCCTTGTTAGCTTCCCTCGTCTTGACTGTCTTCGTTTTTGCCGTCAATTCCAGTCCTCCTAGAAAGCTTGTGAGGATATGCAGCCTTTCAGTGCCTCCTTCCACAGCCCTGGCCAGCTGCGTCCCCTCCTCCTCCGGCGCCTCATCCTCATTGCCCCTGCTGCTCCGGCTCTGCGCATCCGGCCTCGCCTTACGAGAGATGTAAGGATTGCAAACAAAGATCCAGGGCACCTCACCTGAGGCTTCCGTTGTCGCCGGGGGCAGGCGCGAGAGGAAGTCGTCAATCGTCTCGGTCAGCTGCCAGGCGTAGGGAACGCCGGCGTAGGGGTTGTGCAGCTTGGATGCGGTCTTCAACTTCTTCCTGGCCGGCATGGGGCTGAGGCGGGCTCGGTCCTGGTGAGCCTGATGCCACTCGTGGACGTCGAAGTCGTCGACGCGAGCCTGGAGCTCGGCTACGATGTCATCGTCACCTGGCAGTGTCAGCTTCGCGGTTCTGGAATCATGTAGAGGACGCAGTGATACCGTAAAAATCCGACTCTGAGTCGTAAAGAATCTGCGGTGCCATTTAGGTTGTCGAGATCCTGAAAGTGTTCGGGGTCAGTGTCAAGCTCAGGATCAGAGCACCAAGTTACGCGTTGGACGGGTTGTTTTGCAAGTGTTGATACGACAGACAAATCTCGTGGCGCGTGATACGTGCCGCTGAAAACAAAGAGAGAGTATCGCGTGGAAAAGAGATGCAGGTGAAGGCTATTCGACAAGTTTATTCAGAGTGACGAGAAAGCAAGTCTTGTAGAGGAGGCAGGTGGTAGGTGGGCAGGTACTTGCCGTGGTCCCGCCACTAGATCCCTCCCTATGACACTCATGACGTTGAGCAGGGGTATTGCTTTTCAGCAAATCGACCCATGTACTTCCTATGGGCATTTGCTTTTTGGTCCAACCCCTCCATGCGATTGATTGTTAACTGGAACGAGTTGGGTTTGCGGCATGGCGCAGGTGCTTGTCGAATTGGGACGATTCGATACTGGTGGCGGGCCGGCCCGCACATTTTAGAATCAAGGAGATGGTAGTGTCAATTCAAAGGCGAGCATGAATAAACCTCATCCTCCACAGTTCCAACTCACGCATAACCCATTTCATACAGTCCAGCACAGGCGGCTGGGACACTCTACAGAATGAGTGACGAAGGCCAGACAATCGCTTCAACCCAAAGTATCGTGCTGGATTTGCCGCCGAGCTGTGTCGAGTTTTCCCAAACGCACCCCTCCTACTTCGTTGTCGGAACCTATAACTTGCAGAAGGACGACAAGGTGGAAACAAAGCCCGATGCCTCCGGAGACGACGAGAGTTCTTTCGAGCACGGAGAGGTGACCGCGGCAAAGAAGACGCAGAATCGCAATGGCACCCTCGTCGTGTTCAAGCTCGTGGATGCAACGATGTAAGACTCTCCCTCGAGCTCCTGTCATCCTACATGCTGCTGACACCGGGCAAAGGCATCATGTCCAGGTAGTCTCACAGCCATCTGCGATCCTAGACCTTCACTTCTGCCCCATCGTTGGCAAGCAAGACATTCTAGCAGTGGCATCCAGCACAGGCACGCTCGCTATTATGCGACTGGACCCAACATCTGACGAGTCCTCGCCGCTGAAGCACATCGCGACGAGCACATTCCCTGATACCCCTGACGGTGTCCTTTTCCTGTCTCTCGCCTGGCACCCGTCAGACCCCAAGGTCCTTGCTGTCACGACCTCATCGAATGACGTCTGTCTTGTGCGTCTTGACGATGACTGGAAAATAATTCAGGATGACCCGTACCCTGTCCTTACCCACTCACTCGAAGCCTGGACTGTCGCGTTCACCCCGCCTACAGCTTCCAACGAGGATGGACGAACAGAGGACGACCTCACGGTGTACTCGGGAGGTGATGATTCCGCCCTTCGATACGTCGCCTTGGGCGCCACGGGACTAAGCGAAGAGAGCCGATTCGGCCTCCTATTCCCGCCCCTCAAGCTGGATGCGCACGATGCAGGTGTGACGGCCATCCTGCCGACGTCTTGCCATCTTCACGATGGGTCCAGGATCGTGCTCACGGGAAGCTACGACGACACGTTCCGCATTCTCGCGGTTCACTCGCCTCGCAAGACCTACGGAGCTCGCAAGTACAGCCGCGTTGCCGAAGAATATCTGGGAGGCGGTGTGTGGAGGCTGAAGCTGATGCAAGCGCGCCAGGAGGAAGACGAATGGCACGCTACGGTCCTGGCTTCATGTATGCATGCAGGAGCGAGGGTGCTGGAGGTAAGAGGCTCTCTGGATGGTCAGAATTGGGATATCAAGGTGCTTTGTCGGTTTGAGGAGCACAAGAGCATGAACTACGGCAGTGATTTCGTGCCAGGGACTGGTGTCAGCTCACAGCCACTGGTCTGCGTGTCTACAAGCTTCTACGATAAATTGCTGTGTTTGTGGAGATTTGAGACAAGCTGAGATGTTTCGTGAGGGTAGAAGATAACAACTCTGCAACGAATTCACTGTTCTGATGCGTCTTGTTGATTTTGCGTCCCTATACTACAACCCTACCTACTGTACCTACGTACTCGGCTAGGGACTGGCCAGTGACAGATCTTATCAGCGCCCTGCCGCCTGGAGCAGTACTGTACTTTACAGTGTCCCCACTGGGCTGGGTACCTTCGGTCATGGCCGCGTCAAGGGAGGGTTTACCTCACAGACCCAGGCCCCGGGACTGTCAGGCCCGGGCGTCAGGTTTCTGGCATCCATGCATGTGCGCCCACTTCCATATTCAGGTCGGGTCCGAGTGCCTTTCAGTTCGTGGCTAAGGACCTTACCGTACATTACCTCACCTCCCTGGAAGCTCGGTCTGCCTGCCTGGGTCCAGATCCCTGGGGCGAATTATTTGCTTGACACTTCACGCTTCACGCTTCACGCTTCACCTCTCACCTGATCTGTTCACTGCCTTCTCCCAGCTTCGATCTGATCTTCTCTACAGCTTGTTCGCAGTATACGCCCTTTCTGTGTGCTGCAGTTCGCGCTGCCTAACATATCTTAACCCAAAGACCCCCACCATTTTTGTTGTCTCCCGGCCCAAATCTCGACCCCTAGTCAGCTCACTGCCGTTGTTCTCCAAATCCAACAACAAACACTAGACTCATCCCCCGCCCTTCCCCTCCCTACAGCAACCCGACCCCCGAACCGCATGCGATCGATCTGATATCTTCGAGGAGGCATCATCACGTTCGACCCAGAGCTCCCGATCGAGGGTCGTCTTGCTCCGTCTATCATGGCCTCGGCGCATTCCAATGGCGCTGCCGGCATCGGCTCGTCAAACGGCGGGGAGGTCGATATCCTCTCCCAGATTCACCAGGCCCTCGAGGTCGTACACGCCCCCTACTCAGCCAACGAAGCTCGGAGGGAGGCGCAAGAGTTCCTCGAAAACGTCAAGGCCGTCGACGAAGCCCCCTTCCACGGCTACACCCTGGCCTCGAACAAGTCGCAGCCCGCCGTGGTCCGACACTATGCGCTCTCGCTTCTCGATAATGCCATCAAGCACAAGTGGGCCGACTACACCACCGAACAGGCCTCGACCCTCAGGGGGTGGATGCTGGAGCTGTGTCAGGGCATCTCGCAAGCCGATCCGTTGTACATCAGAAACAAGACGGCCCAGCTCTGGGTAGAGGTGGCAAAAAGGTCGTGGGGCACCGAGTGGATGGACATGGACGAGCTGCTGGTTCAGCTTTGGCAGGTGCCCGACTCGGCCGTACACAAGGAGCTCGTCATGACGGTTCTCGAGACGCTGGGCTACGAGACCTTCTTTGGCGATGACGTCGTGGTGGCTATGAGGCAGGGGGTCCTTTGCAAAGGTTGGACAGAAATCACCACGCCCACCGCTGTGCTGGCCGAGGCGATCAAGAACCGCAACCCAGCCCCCGAGGTGCGGTACGGTGACGAGGGTTGGCTGGTGCGGTTGGTGCTCTGCTCGAGCAATGTCTCAACGGCGACATCAACGGCAACAGCGAAGTGCGTTCCTGCGCCGTGAAGGCGCTCTCCGTCCTCAGCACGTTAATGCCGTGCACGATCCCCAAGGGCACGGCAGCCTCGAAAGTCGTCCCCGTCGCCTCCAGAGCGCTCGCTGCTTCCCAAGTGTCTGTCCAAAAGGTATGGCACCTCAGGTCTTGGTGGCCAGGCGCTGCTGCCATCTTGGGGGGAGCTTTGCTAATATATTGGTGCAGGGAGCTCTGGAGGTCTTGCATGCCCTTTATTCACGCGATGACTTTTACGATGAGGAGTTTGCAGAGCTGGTGGCGCCCATGTACGAGCAGGCGTCGGTCGGACTGCTCAAGGAGCTCTTCAACTGGTCGGTGGTCGACGCCGAAGATATCGACGACGACAAATACCAGTTCGCTAAGAAATTCTCCGAGGTTCGTGTGACAGCAGATATCGATGGAGAATTCCTTACTGACTCTTCCAGATGCTGTCCTTACTTGGAAATTATCTTGATCGCAAATTCTCCGTCGTCCCCACGGGATCAGATATCGATGGTTTCCTGAATCTTCTCGTTGTTGTAGCGCAAAGCCAGAGCCTCATTGTGTCCATCCCTGTGCTTGTAACGTGGACCCGTCTCCTCAACAACAGGTTAATCGGGCAAAGCTCTGCCAACTCACAGCTCATTGGGCCTCTGCTTGAACTGTGCGGTTCGAGGCTCATCAGATACGAGAACCTGCCCGAAGACACGCAAGATGCCACCTATCTGTTCCTCATGGAGGACACAGACACTATGCCCGAGAGGCATGCTTTCCTAGGCAACTACCGTCGCTACAGTATGCAAGTCATTGAGGCAATTGTCCAGCTGAAGCCGTCCGACGCCATCTCGCACATCCTGGGCCAAACCGAACAGGTGCTGCACCATCTGTACGATGGACAGCCGAGCCTGAATGGTACGCGCCCTGCACTACTGCCTGAGCGAGAGACCTGCTGACCCCCGCAGTCGCCGCATACGCGAAGCATTCCATGCCTGTTCTACGCGCCGATGCCCACTTGACCGTAATCGATGCGGCCAACAAGGGCTACATGAAGTGGAGGGCCAACCCAATTCAACGCGGCAATCCCGATTATGTGAGTGACATGGTAGTGGAAGAATTATGCTTGGTGCTGATGTGGTCTAGGATCAACAGCGATCGAGCCTCGAGGACGGCCTCGAATCTTGGTGTCACAGGCTTCTGGATATGAACTTCGAGGACCCAATGATTCGCAAGAGAGTACTGCAAATCCTAGTCCTCATGTCAACATCAGCGCTCGATAAGAGACCTCAGTTCATGCTGAAGGTCTTAGAGCACATCCTAATGACGTGGCCGGCGCCCCAGCCGGAACACCGTGCCTTTAATGAGGCCATCAAGGACTTCCAGTCTGAAAGCATGTTCGAACTGCAGAGGCTAGCATCCAAGGTCCCCGATCATCTGCTTGCTGTTTATGATCAAGTCGAGACGCGGGTCCGTGACATGGTCACATCGGGGACGCTCGACGAGAAGCGACAGATTGCCTATCAAACATTTCTATTCATCATCGTTCACCGGGCGAGCAACATTGACCCCCAGGTCCAGATGCAGCGATTGGAAGGTTTTATCGAGCCAATCAAGGCTCAGTGGCAGAACCCCGAGCTCAAGCAAGCCCTTTCGTCATACTCTGGCTTCTGTGAGCTGATGGCGCTAGATAAAGCGAAGGCCTATCTCAGGAATCATGGAGCTCATACTGTTAGCGACTGGGGCGCGTGCGAGCTGGATGCTGAGGGCCTTGCTCTGCAGGCGGAGCTCGAAGACAGGCAAAAGGTATGTCCATGGGATGCCCTGTCTGCTGTCCGATCGGTGCTAACATGCTGCAGATGCTGCCCCTCCGACCGACCAAATCTTTCCTGTCTTACTCGGTCGAAAAGCTGGAAAAGTCTTCCCAGCCCTTCCAGGCATCATACAGGCTCTGGAATAACGAAGCCTTCCAGGCCATCTTGCCTGATCTTCTGCAATTCCTCAGGTACGTATATCTTGAGCCAGTCCACAGCGTCGACACACAACTGACCTTGCAGCCATGCCCATGCATCGCACAACCCCGACAACTGGCCCGAATTTCCCAATGAGATGGGCACTGTCGTCAAGAGGGTGCTCAGCGATCGCTTTTGGCAGGCAGGCATCTCGGAAGGCAGCAAAGACGAGTTCTACGCTCGCGTAACGGATAGGAAAGGGACGTTGGAAGGACTTGCATCGACCATCAGAGGCTCGGTGCGGTTCGTGCGAGAGACATGCTATGCGATTATTTACTGCATGAGCCGGCTCGAGACGTACTTTTACGGGTTTGGCGAACTGCCAAGCCCCCTCGCCGAAGCGTTGTTCCAGAACGCAGTCCACCTGTCTGCCCATCAACAGATCAATCTGCTCAACCTGACGAGATACCTGGTGGACGATTGTCCACTGGAACAGCGCGAGCACTTCCTGCCGCCGCTCCTGGCGAATTGCTTCCGACAGATGGACGCGAAGATCAGTTCCGAATGGAAGAGGCTCGAGGACCAGCAGAAGATTGACGTCGGAAGCGACGACCTGACCGAGGAGATGAAGTCGGAGAGCATCCTGCGGCAGGTCACTCACACGGCAGTCATCATGGTCGCCGATTTCCTTGACCCAACGAAGCGAAGTAAGTATTCCCGTGTGTACACTGGCCTTGGGTCTTTCGTGCTGACACTCGTGCAGACCCCGCGCCGCTGCGGCCACAGGATCCTCCCAAACGATACCCGACGCTGAGAAAGTTCTGTCTCATGCACTCCAGCATCGTCGAGCCTCTTCTTCTGTTCAGCACGCACGCTATCCGAATGAGAGATGGGAGGTGCTGCAACATTATTCTGCGTGTCTTCCGATCGATCGTGCCCGACTTCCAGTCGTCCGATGTCACAGCTGCAGGCGGCGATGGCCACACACCACAGGACGGCGGCGCGGATCCCTGGCTCGACACGACGGCCATTGACCATGAGAGGGCCACCCAGATTCGCGAATACATCTCAACACAGGTGCTCGAGGCCTGCGTGACATCCTTCCACGAGCCGTACTTTGTTGACCTGCAGAAGGATCTCGCGTCGCTCATCGCGGCGATCGTGGTCCACTACATGACGCTGACGGATTCGCCGAAGAATTTCCTCCTCAGCATCCCAGGCGTCAAGTTCAAAGACTTTGAGAAGCTCGGGGAGTTTGCGCAGAAGCCCAGCTCCGGGTCGCGCCAACAGCGGGCGCTCGTGCTGCATCTTTTGAAGGACGTCAAGGGCGTGAGCATGGCCGAGATGCACAAACTACCCAAGAGCGGGCTGCCGGCTGTGCAGAAGAAGCCGGCACGCAGCAAGATGGCGCAGGAGTTTATGACGCCTGCGGACGAGGCGGGGTCCAAGGGCCAGCCATCGACGGGCGTCGCGGACGATAGCCTCATTGGGCTTGCCAACTTGTTCGACGCGTAAGGGCTCACTCATGAGAAGGGGGGGTTGCACACTCGCGCGCGGGGGAGGGCAGCAGGAGGCAACAGGATCAGCACGGGACAGGAAAGGGCAAGGGCAGTGGCGGCGGCGGCATGGAGTTTACGGCGTTGGACAAGATCAAGAATGGGCGGGGGAAGGATATCACAAGAATAGCCAGGGCAGGAAAGGCAGAAAAGCGAAAGGGTCGACCGGCCATCAAGCAACACCCAGCTCTGTGCCGCGGCATTGATTTGTCCTGGCGCAGGGGTGGGGTGGGGTGGGAGAAAGGATGGATGGATGGATGGACGGCAACGTTCAGTAGAGAAACGCAACGATAAAATCATAATCATTCTGGCCCATGCCTCGGCTTCTACTTGTGAACCATGTCCAGTGTTCGGCCCTCCCACAGGACGCTCCCCGTATTGTATCGCGGTTCATCCCTTTACGAGAACGACCTCAGGTACAACGGTACGTCCCGGACACTCCAGATATAATAGCAGAATTCCGTTTCCGGACCAGGTATATGCTATCGCTTGATCGCACTATATTAGATGAAAATCATTTAAGTAGGCGGTCGAGCCGGCGCCATGGCTCCAAAGTGCCTGAGGCCGTACTCTTGGTGGTCCTCAAGGGATGGAGGTTGATGTTCCCTCGACATCCGCCAGCAACTGGCATCGGGTGTACAGTACATGCGCCTCCTGCTTCCCGCCTCCAGGACAGCAGGTGGCGTCCCCTCATCCGCAAGCATTTCCGCATCGAGGATGGCCCCATCCAGGGATCTGGGAAGGGCAAAGTGCGGCTCGGCACCTGCAGGCTCGCAGCCCAGTCAGCCAGTCTGAAAATGCGAGGTGATGGGATGGTGGATTTGGAGGGGATCACCACCACCACCACCACCTCGGCGGCCGGCCGATGGAGGGCAGATAGTCTGGAGGGGCGAGACCGAGGTCCGGGTGATCTGCGGCTTGGGGCGGGGTATTGCCTGCTCATGGCTTTGCCTCTTAATACACTATTCATTTGTTTGTGTTTGGCTACGAAATCACGGGAACCGGGGGACGGGGGGCTATCGATGGCAGATGGAGAGATGGTCGTTTCCAGCGGGGGGAGAGACATGGGGAGGAAATGGGGGGCCGGGTAGGGAGGGCAGATCTCAAGAGGGGCCGAAAGCTGGCTGGCCGGCTTGCTTGCTCGTCTGATGGCTGGTTGGTGGCGAGTGGCGGGGTGGGAAAAGCGTGTGTTCCTGAATCGCCGCGTCAGGGCGCAGGCTGACATATAGTGTACCGTAGATGAACCATGGACAGTGCATTCCGATGCGACACGACCGAGGGCCGCTTAGTGGTGTGCTGCTCGTGCGACGTGGGAGACGTGTTGGCGACCGAGAAAACGAAAAAGCAAAATTATTTCACCCTCGCCCGTCGACCTCGTGTTCGTGGCTGTCCGATCGATGGCGGCCACGAGGGAGGGAGCATTTGTCACGAACGGGAGGAGGCGCATTGAGGGCGGGAACTTGAAGGGCGATCGATCCTATAGGCCGTGGGTATAGGCCGCGGGGGTTATGGAAGTGCCAAAAAGAAAGGGCAAGACACTGGGGTAACACAGCCGTGTCTCTCTTTTCGTCGCTGCTCTCGGTGTCTCGGTTTTGGGTAGTGGATGTGAAACATGGGCTTCGTGAAGAATCGCTGTCCGAATGATGGGATGGTTTCAGACAGGCGTCTTCGTTGATGCTGCCGCTGCTGCTCTACTGCTGCACTGCTGATGCCGCTGCTGCTGCTTCTGTTCGTAAACCAAGCTGGTCTTCGGCACTGCGGAACAGAGGGCCTCCACCAGGCGTGCACAAGGCGGAGGCCCTCGGGTGACACGACGCTAAAGGGGAAGGCGAGGGACGGCGAGACAACGGCGGCGTGTGTCACGGAGAAGAGTCAGAGGGTAGTGTCTGTCTGTCACCAGAAGCCAGGGTCATGGCGATCTATCCTATCTGGCCTGTCATAGTCATGATAAGGCTGTCAGAAGCATAATAGGGGTGTGCAAAGGGCAGATTTGACAGAAGTATGATGCGTCGGGATCATCGGGGCAGGCAACGAATATGGGCAGTCCAGGCAAGTGAAGCATCAAGGCGGCGGACATGATGAAAACTTCCGTACCTACCTTACCTACCTACATGTACATGTAGTACCCATGAACGCTAGCCAGGTTAAGAGAGCGACCCTTGGCCCTGTCAAAGCGCGCTGCAGCATTCGTCGAGGCGGGCCTAACGTCAATCTTCGCCTTGACGTACCCATGGATCCATCGCCGCCGCCTTCTTCCATCCATCATCTCTGCCTTGTCTCAGGTCAGTCCAGAGCTATGTCCTTATTTCGGGAAGGCTTCAACATCCTCTAGGCCGCAATTCGTTAGGTTTTCTGCACCGGCAGTCCCTCCTGATGGGACGCGCGAACTCAACTTCTGTTCCCTGGCCGCACTTCCTCCGGCGCACTTCCTCTGGTGACAAACTTGCTGTGACCTGCCAACCCAGCGAATCCTGCTGCACGGATTCACCTCTTCCATCACCTTTCTTCTCCTCCTCCTTGGCGTCACAAAAGCCTTGGCCAGCAACCTCCACGCCAGGCCGTCCGATCTGCTCCAATCCGAACCACGAGATCCTGCGACAGCGTATACCTCAAACAGACCGCAGCTCGATCTCAGCATCCTGTCCCACACTCGCTGCCAACCATCTACGCTGCCACACCCTTCCGCGACCTCCTGTCCTACGAAACATCCCATTGTCCCTCCGTCCTGATCTAGAGTCACACGATACGACTGTACTGGTTGCATCGTACTGTATCCGAACATCGACTGCCGAAACCACCTGCTGTTGAGCCAAGATCCGCCCAAAGTCACGGTAGCATCAGGTCGGGTCACACAGCATCCACAGAAGAGGTTAAGGTAGTATCGTAAACAACCTTCAATCGGGCACTTGACCCCAAGTCGACCAAGCCCGATCAGATCTCCCACAACCCCGGCCGAGGCAACGCTTGGCATCTCGACACCTCCACCCCTGTTTCGTCCCGTCCTGACCTGACCCTGGCCTGGCGTGAGCCTGGGCCTGCCCTTTCTCGTTTCAACCCCCTCGCACCCACGCCTCCGTCCTCATCTTTCATCCTCATCCGTATTCTCATCCGCCATTGTCTTTCCACCATCAACTCAAGGCACCTCCGTCACGCTATCAACCTGACACCATATCCAAACCATCGCGAGCTATTCTCATTGACATATTTGCTGCCCCGCTGTACGACAAACCACTAGTTCACTAAGAAGGCCGTGAACCACTTGCCATCTTCGACTCTTTTACGACAGCCGTCACCAGCCGCGCTCGTTACCTACGACTCCTTTAACAGTCGCCATGGTGTACTGTGGCAAGCCTTCGAGGGGCTGCCAGATGTGCAGGACGAGGAGAATCAAGGTAAAGCGTCACGAACCGCGAA
>NW_003315023.1:124768-126562 GCF_000150825.1 Verticillium alfalfae VaMs.102
ACGATTCCATGGACCCCAAGACCCGACCTTCAAAGAGTCATGCTGGAGGGCTTCCTCTGGCGGGAAAAGATCTGGTGATGGTGCACTGCACATTTGCGCTGCACAGCACATAGCACATACAGCACACAGCACGAGCGAACAGGCTTTGATGCAGCGCATCGTGCCACATGGGATGCTCAACAGGTGTCGATCATTGGCCGCCCGCACGCAGAAAGACTAGACCCTGAGGCATGGTCCGTGCGCATGTGGTTGCGGACCAGCACTCGCTCGCTACAGTGAACGAATGACATGGGAAAGTCTCATGGGCAGGCTTGGCAGGCCAGCAGCGGGAAGACGTTGATCCATCCCAGCAATGTGCATCCATCCGTCATTCAGCGGAAGGGAACCAACGCGCCGCCTCACCAACTGGACTTGGACTGTGCGTTTCGCCTGCGCCACAGCATTCGAGCTTCTTGCTTTGGGACAAACCACGACACGATAGATGCTGAGTGTCGTGGGCTTGAAATTAATTCTGTGCGGAGCTTTCGGAAACCTGTCCTGTATCGTTGCTCCTGGTACTTCCTCCACCAGTACCGAATCATGTGCCTGCTTTGTGCCCAGCCTTGCCAGCCTGCTGCCTCGACCTTGACCCGTGGCTGAGCCCCACAGCAGCCACCTGGCGAAAGGCCACACATCCAACCCAAGCTCCCACCGAGTCGGTCGGCTGGTCTTGTCGCCTGCTTCCAACTTCAAAGCTCCCTCTCGAGAGCTTCCTTTCCCCCATCTCCATCCCACCTCGACAACAGCATCACCAGAACCCCGCCCTCTCCTATTTCTCTCCTCCCCCACAGCTCTTCCTCGAGGAGCGGAGCGACACCCTCCGCATACGTCGACTCTTCTCACCAAAGCGGCGTCTCTTTCCCACTCGCCCCCCCCCCCTCTCTCCCCTCCTCTCGCCGGCTCCTATCATGTCCGCACCCCACGACGGCTACGGCCAACAGCCCTACACCGATGAACCACAGCAGGGCTTCGAAGGCCAATCCGAGGCGCCTCACGCTCAAGCAGCCGACCATGCCAAGAAGAAGAAGCGAGGATACGCCTCCCAGGCCTACGAGTTTGGCGCTGGCGCAAATACCGGTGTAGCTGGCCAGGTCCCCGCCGCCGGCCCCCAGCAGTATGGCATCCCCTCCCAGCCTCAGACGCCAGCCTACGCCGCCGCCGGCTACCCTGGACAGGATCCCTCGCAGCAGCTGCAGCAGCAGCAGCCTGGTGTTCCTCAGTACGGTGCTGGCGCTCCCGCCTACGGCGCCCCCCAGCCTCTTGCGCCCCAGCCCGGCGCTCCTCAGCCCGCCGCCTACGGATACCAGGCTCCGGATGTTGGCTATCCCGGCCCCGGCCAGGGCGCCCCCGCTCCCAATGCGCCTGGCGTCGCCGGCATCAACCAGCAGATGGCCGGCATGAACCTCGGGCCCGGCGGACAGTCTCAACCCCAGCCCGCCCAGGCCGCCCGCCCCGTGGCTCTGAACCAGCTCTACCCCACTGACCTCCTGAACCAGCCCTTCAACGTCTCCGAGCTGGATCTGCCGCCACCTCCCATCATCCTGCCCCCCAACGTGAGTCTCACACCCTCTCGCTCCTCTCCTCCGTGTCACAGCGGCTCCTAACAGCCAACCTTTCTCCCAGTCGAGCGTCACACCTTCGCCTCACGCCAACTGCTCGCCTCAATATGTTCGCTCTACGCTGAACGCCGTCCCCACGACACACTCTCTTCTGAAGAAGTCGCGCCTTCCGTCTCTCTCATCATCCAGCCGTACG
>NW_003315023.1:128733-130243 GCF_000150825.1 Verticillium alfalfae VaMs.102
AGCTTTTTGTTCGCGACTAACACTGTCCTCTTAGGTTTATGACGTAGGCTGCTTCAAGAGTGTGGAGGGGATGGTTGGAAAAGGACGGACGGATGGTCGTGGGTCCAATAGAGTAGGAAGCCTCTGGGAAAGCGTTTGGGGGGGAGGTTTCATGATAATATCACAATATCATACAAAAGATGTCGAGGGGTGGTTTGTAGCGCATACAGTCCGCGCCCTTGGACAGGCCTTTCATGTTAGACAGTTCGCCGCCTGTGCATTCGTTGCTATGCATTCGTTGCTGTGCATTTGTTGCCTATGCATTTGCCTGCTGTGCATTCAGTGTCATGGCGCGTTCGGTGTACTAGCAAGTGCTTTAGAACGCCGCACCCGAGGGCACATGGTGGATGTATATGGCCACGCTGACGCTGACGCTGACGCTGGTCGGATTGGGATCAGCTCCTGGTCCATATCAGTTTCGACCACGTTATGCAGCGATGCAGACAAAGCAAGCAGCAGGCCAAGCGGGTCGAGGAAAGCATCCCATGCCACCCGTGGGCGTAAATCCTCCGAAAAAAAGAAAGAAAAAAAGAGAATCAAGAAAAAAAAGAAGCAGTCCTTTGAGCAGTCTCTCGCAGCCGTGCCAACCATGATCCATCATCAATTGGCAGTCAGCAAAGGGCGTGCGTCAGCGGGGTTGCCAGACGGCGCAAGTGTCTGTCCCGTTCTAGAAAGCTTGCCTTCCGCATGGGGACGGCAGAGCAGGCCGGCGGATCACGATTCTGCTTTTCGTCCTGATGGTGTGTCTGGACTGACATGAGACGAGGCGGGACGCAAGGCAAGGCAAGGCAGCACGCGGGATGGCACCGCAGTTCGGGGTGGCACTGCCGCTTGTTGTACGCAGATACACGGACACGGAGATGCATCCATGGAGGCCCGAGAACGGTCTCAGGTACTTTGGAGCCTTGAGCCAAGGCTATTTCAAAGTTTCTCATCTGGTATAAGGCGATCAAGCGTTGTTACATGACTGGTCTAGAAAGCTGACTTCTGCCATTCCATCTAGAGCGCCCAGTACGTATCGTTGTGCCTGAGGTCGTTCTCAGCCTACAGGGATGGGGGAGCTGTCTGGTGCATCCTGGCCGCTGCAGGTCCCGAGAGCTGTCTGGCTAACATCTGGCGGACACCTGGCGAGACAGGTCGGGGATGAATGGTGGCAGGCACTGGAGGGCAGCGACAGGCCGATCAGGGGATTTCTTCGTCAGAGTTGCGACGTCAGAGTTGAGACGGGATCGTCGAGGCAGGGGGGGCTCGGAACGGACGCGTAGCCTTGCCTGCACGCCTCCCACCCGGCGCTGTGCCTGGCGTGCCTGGCTTGCCGTCCGGGACTACCAGGCATCTTAACGTAGGCGCAGAGCGTCTTACCTGCCGCTGCCGATGTGGGTTCGTGCCTCTCGAGGTCCGGTTCCAGCGCACTAGGAGGCTCGCGCTATAAGGGGAGGAGGCTGGTGTGCAGCCTGTTTTTGTTTTTTTA
>NW_003315023.1:130343-131176 GCF_000150825.1 Verticillium alfalfae VaMs.102
CCTTCCGTCTTCATGCCTCGGACTGTTCGAAAAACATCACGGCCAGGCAAGATGGGGCATGTTTCGCTTGGGGGTTCACATATCGGAAGGCGCCATTCAGCTCGTTCAAAATTCCCGCGGACGCAAGCAACTTCACACCAAAGACGGGCTTCCTCCTGTTCGTTGCTGTTCGTACGCAGATGATTATCCACACACTCACTACTTGCACCGCACCCATCATGGGCGTCGAGTGGTGGTTGAGTGATGCTGTCAAGGATGAGGCCGCTGCCATATCACAACGCTTCGCCATCAAGACGGCCGAATTGAGAGCCGAAGCCACGCGCCTCATGTCCACCATGGCTCGCTGCCCTGAGAACATCGACATCATGTTGGACATGATTCGGCGTGCCCAAACGGTCGATCAAGAGGCCATGAACTGGCTGCAAAACCTACCGGAGCACTTTAAATTCAAGACGGTGGCTTGGGAGGACCACGTTCCTAATGGTGACTATGAGAAGGCTGAAGTGTTCCCTGGGCGTGTTGATATCTATCAAGATTTCTGGATCGCCAGTGTACTGAACATGGCCCGCGTCTGCCGCCTCATTCTGGCGTCGGTCATCGTTCGTTGCGCGGCATGGGTTTGCAGCCCAGTTGACTACCGCACGACACCAGAATATGCTTCGGCCGCGCGGACGTGTGTCGACACCATCACCGACATTGTTGCATCGGTGCCTTATCAGCTCGGCTGGCACTTGAAGCGCCCTGAAGTGATGGAGCGCGCGAACCTCTCCGGTTTTGCCTGCGGTGTGGAGGACGCCCTGAAGGGCCTGCCCGGCTACTTCCTGACGTGGCCT
>NW_003315023.1:135616-136900 GCF_000150825.1 Verticillium alfalfae VaMs.102
ATGCGGACCGCGCACTCGTCTCGGCTTCATCGCCGTCGACTCGAGCCTCAACTACTTCTCGATCCCCAAGGACGAGGACGAGAACGGTGACACCAGCATGCTCGTTGTCAGCGACCTCGACGAGCCCTTCCTGCCCGTGCCCACCGATCTGCTCGTGCCCCTGACCGAGAGCCGCCAGAGCATCGAGAACTTCCTGACGAAGCTCCCTGAGATGTTCCAGAACAACCAGAACAATGGGTCTGCCCTGGGACCCGCCCTCAAAGCCGGCCACAAGCTCATCTCTGCTCTGGGTGGTAAGATTGTCGTGCTCACTGCGTCGCTTCCCAACCTCGGCGTCGGCAAGCTCGAGATGCGCGAGGACAAGAAGGTTCTGGGCACGAGCAAGGAGAACGCGCTCCTGCAAACGTCCAACAGCTTCTACAAGAGCTTCGCCGTCGAGTGCTCGAAGAACCAGGTCTCGATCGACATGTTCCTCTTCTCCTCCCAGTACCAGGACGTCGCATCCCTCAGCAACCTGCCTCGCTACACTGGTGGCCAGACGTGGTTTTACCCCGGCTGGAACGCCGGCCGTCCCGAGGATGCCATCAAGTTTGCCTCGGAGCTCAGCGACCACCTCTCGTCCGAAATTGGCCTCGAGGCCGTGCTGCGTGTGCGTGCGACTACGGGTCTGCGCATGAACGCTTTCTACGGCAACTTCTTCAACCGCAGCTCTGACCTGTGTGCCTTCCCGGCCTTCCCTCGTGATCAGTGCTACGTCGTCGAGGTCGCCATTGACGAGAACCTGACAAAGAACGTCATCTGCCTCCAGACTGCCGTGCTGCACACGACGTGCAACGGCGAGCGCCGCATCCGTGTCATGACGCTGGCGCTGCCGACGACCACGAACCTGGCCGACGTCTACGCCTCTGCCGATCAGCAGGCCATCGCCACCTACTTCAGCCACAAGGCCGTCGAGCGCGCGCTCAGCGGCGGTCTCGAGGCGGCCCGCGACTCCCTGCAGCACAAGCTGATTGAGCTTCTGCAGACGTTCAGGAAGGAGCTTGCCGGCGGCAGCATGGCGGCGGCCTCCAGTTCCCTTCGAACCTACGCGGCCTGCCCATACTGTTCCTCGGTCTCATGAAGAACGTCGGTCTGCGCAAGTCTGCTCAGATCCCGTCGGATCTTCGTTCGGCGGCGCTCTGCCTGCTTTCGACGCTTCCCGTGCCTCTGTGATGCAGTACATTTACCCGAGCTCTACTCGCTCACGACATGCCGGACATGCGCACGCGACCCGAGACGAGCACA
>NW_003315023.1:139539-141066 GCF_000150825.1 Verticillium alfalfae VaMs.102
TTCCTACCTATCTCAGGTACCTATCTTAGGTACATGACCTACCGTGGCGCCTTGACTGCGGGCGGACGGGAGACCATCAGAGACCGTCCCGATCCGTGTGGCACTACGAGAGGTACGAGCCCAACTGCGCTGCCCCTGGTGCGTGTCGAGGTACCGCCCCTCCACTTCACCTGGGCTGGGCCACAACTGGTCACCCCACACCCCACCTGCCCACCCCAGCCCACCTCGAGTGCAACCGCTCACGGCGCGCACACACACACAGCCCATTCGTGTCCATCACATCCTCAGGTGCACCATCAGGACCATGTACACAACGCGACGCAGACAGCGGTGCCTCGCGCCTCGTGCCTCGCTTGTCGTTGTCGTGATGATGGGCGTCGAGCTTCCAAGTGGGCGAGGGGCTTCGTATGAAGGCAGCATATCCCATAGCTCCTCAATGGGCTGACCCCGCCATCCGGTCCGTGGCGCCCCCTACCGTTCCTCGCGTCCCTAGGTAGGTACCACGGTAGAACCAGCAAACGCTAGGGGCTGAGACGACCGGCCACAGGGTAGGGTGCCGCCTAGCACGGTGCCTCCTTAGCACGATGTCGCCCGCGCCCAGGGCACCAGAGCCAAGGTGGCCACCGTCACAGTGTCACCGTCCATCCTCATCACGAAAGTACCCGGTGGAGCGGCCCCCCCATTGGATCCAGGATCCAAAACAGAGCGTCGCCCGTCGCCCGCTGCACACACCTAGACCCCTTGCCCGTTCGCCTGAGCAAACTGGACGGGCGAGTGGTGACTGGTGACGGGCGAAGGCCACTGGACTTTGATTCTGGACTCGGACTGAACTCTGACTGAACACTCTGGATCCTGGACGGGACCTTGCCAGGTGAGAACCGAGCACTACTCTTCTTCCTCTTCTCTGTCTCCTTTCTCTCTCCTGCCCCTCTCTCCCCTCCTCTCTCTCTCTCTCTCCCGTCTTCTCTCTCCTCGGTTACACCTCTTGCCCTGTTTGTTGCCCGCTGCCCCGACTCCTTTCCCAAGGCACCCGACCGTTTCTGCGACTTGACACACGGCAGCACGGAGCAGAGACCACCAAGGTACTGTAAGACCCTCTTCTGGGGCCCGCCCCCCGTGCTCATCCACTACCACCTCCTACTACTACTACTACTACTGCTGCTCCCTACGCTGTCTCCTACGCTGCCTGCCGTACATGAACCTGCCGCTTACCCCTCCCTCTTGAGCCACCCAGCTTCCCACCAGAACACCACCATCCCTACCTTGCCTCTCTCCACCCGAGGCGTTCGTCGTGAGTTTCGCTTCCCTACTTTTCTTGAATCCTATCCTGGTGCCGGTACTCGCTTGGGTTGCATGCCGCATGGCTTTCTGTCGCGGTGGAGAATGGGATGGGGGACGAGGAGGAAGACGAGGAGGGGGGGGCGCCTTTTCGTCGCCCTGCCTGCCCCCCCCCCCCATGCCCCAATCCCCCCCTCTCTTATCCTCTCCCAAGGAAACCCCCCTCCCCGGTAATTCCCGGTGACCCGG
>NW_003315023.1:142782-145114 GCF_000150825.1 Verticillium alfalfae VaMs.102
AGACAGACCTCCCACCACTGACGCTCATCCTCGACGTCTTCGCACGCCGACGATGGAGGACTTCTTCGGCCATCCAAGTCGCGCCGCGCGCGCGAGTACATCCGCTCGCTGCCGTTCAAGAAGAAGGTGCCGTTCCGCACGCTGTTCCCCAAGACGTCGGACCTCGCGCTCGACCTGCTCGAGAAGCTGCTGGCCTTCAACCCGGTCAAGCGCATCACGGTCGAGGAGGCGCTCAAGCACCCGTACCTCGAGCCGTACCACGACCCGGATGACGAGCCCACGGCGCCGCCCATCCCCGAGGAGTTTTTCGACTTTGACAAGCACAAGGACACGCTGAGCAAGGAGCAGCTGAAGCAGCTGATCTACCAGGAGATTATGCGGTAGGCGAGGTTGATAAACGGCGTCTTTGGCAGTGCGTGGCGGTGGCGGTGGGTAGGTCGGCAAGACAGCTGTCCGGCGATGGATAGGCAACGATTTCTTAGCATTCTATTGGTGTGCGGCTGCGTGCCTTGACGTATGTGCGGTCTGCGTGCCTTGACGTATGTGCGGCTGCGTGCCTTGACGTATGTGCGGCTGCGTGCCTTGATGTATGTTTACCGTGTGTATCTTCTGTCTGCGTGGTTCCATCATGGTCAGGGTCTGTTCCAAGTCTTGGATCCGTCGGGTTCATCTGAGTACTGCTATTGCATCCCGGGCCATTTGTGCTTGCCCATGCAACTTTCCAAGGTCGGGGGCAGTATCTGGGTTCCCATCATCTGGCGATCCACCACCGGTCCACGGTATTCGATGACGGAGACCACCATGTTGGCGTATATGCTGAGCGAGGTCAAGCCCACTTCTCCCAGGAGGGCGTCCATCGCCCGTCAGTCAATGCGATGGGCCCTCTCCAGGTCGATCCCCAAGACATGGAGGTACGGTGCATACAGGTACGGTTTCAGGAACTTTGGGATGTTTTGACTGTTTTTTCGTGTTGTCTGTCTGGTGCGTGTCCATCTGATGTGTACATGACCTGTGTTGGTTGCACATGCATTTCTGTCTACATGTCTTGTCAGCATGTCTTGTCAGCATGTCTTGTCAGCATGCTTGTCAGCATGTCTTGTCAGCATAGCGCTCATGTGCATCGCCATGGTCGAGATGTGGCGTTGCCCATGCCGAGGGCGGGTTCTACACGCATCGCAGTCTGCATAGCTTGGAGATGTACCATCTGGAGACACATCTGAGGTATATCTGAGGTATATCTGAGGTATATCTGAGGTATATCTGAGGTATATCTGGAGGCAAGATGTGAACAAGTCCAAGAGCGACCTTGTCCTGCGGCATCAGCTCGTTCCTCAGGCGTGTGTTCCTCAGGCGGTTCAATAGGGTATCATTCGCTCATCTAGCTGATTTTGTCCGTGTCCTTCTGTTCTTTTGTCCTTCTGGCCGTCCGCGGCTGGCATACATCTTTCCGCCTGATCGTCTTTCGCCTGGCGTAGATGGGTCTCTGCAGTTCTGTTCGGTCCGACACGACCCAGCCTCGCCGTCTGCGTCCCCGGCACCCGCTCAACGCATCCACTCAACACCCCCCTACGCCCCCAGCACCCACAGCTCAACGCCCAAGACGCCAAACTTGTCGCCCTCGTCGCTGAGCGGCTCGTTGCCAAACGTCAGGCTGCGCCCGCTGCGGCCGCGCGCGAGCCCGCCGTCGAGCCAGAGGCCGTAGTGTCCGTCGCCGGCGCCCATGCTGAGGAAGCCCGTCTCGCAGTTGATGCAATACTCGTTCTCGCCAGAGTAGGGGAACGCCTTGAAGCGGAGGGCCGGCGCCGCTGTCGGTGCCGGTGCCGGTGCCTGTGGTGCTGCTGGTGCTGCTGGAGACGAGGCGCCGGGGGGTGTCCCGGAGCATGTCGTCTCTGGCTCGCCCGTCAGGAGGTCGGGCGCGATGGTCGTGCTGCGGGCGGCGGGGGCCGTGTCGGCGGAGGGCGGCGGCGGCAGGGCGGCGATAGCCGAGGCGCGCCAGAGGAAGCACTCGCCGTTGCCGAAGTAGCCGGGGGCGGGGCGCGGGTGTTCGGAGAGGTAGGCGCCAAAGGTCTGTCCGTCAGCGGGAGGAACATGTCGGCAGAGAGAGGGAAGAGAGGAAGAGGAGAGAAGAGAGGAACATCTCGGCAGAGAGAGGAAGGGGAGACAAGAGAGGAACATCTCGGCAGAGAGAGGAGAGGAGAGAGGAAGAGGAAGGGGCGAGACGTACCCCTCCCGCATCATCGCGCACAACTAGCACAAAGCCGATGCGGGCGCCCTGGACGGCGGCGGCGCGGGCGTAGAGCGTGTGCAGGCTCGCGCCGTCCTGGCGAGGCTG
>NW_003315023.1:145214-146004 GCF_000150825.1 Verticillium alfalfae VaMs.102
GCAGCGACCAGGACGGGCTCTTCAACACCATATAATTTAGGCAGACTGCATAGCTCCTGATCCTCCATCAGTTTGACGCCGTCTCCTCTACACCAGACGACCACCCCCAACAAGCTCGTCGTGCACCAGAATCATGTCGCGCAGCAACGCTCCTAATCCCTCGGGATCCCGCAAGATCTCCTTCAACGTCAGCGAGCAGTACGACATCCAGGATGTCGTCGGCGAGGGCGCCTACGGTGTCGTCTGGTATGTCTCGCCTCCCCTGTCGCGCGTTCCCCAACGTCTCCCGCCGCCTCGCTAACAAGCGTCCGCCCAGCTCGGCGATACACAAGCCTTCGGGCCAGAAGGTCGCCATCAAGAAGATCACCCCGTTCGACCACTCCATGTTCTGTCTGCGGACCCTGCGTGAGATGAAGCTTCTGAGGTACTTCAACCACGAGAACATCATCTCCATCCTCGACATTCAGAAGCCCCGCGGCTACGACACGTTCAATGAGGTGTACCTCATCCAGGTAGGCTGAGCAGCATGGGCGCCCGGGACGACGAGCGAGCACGGTTAACAAGCCCAGGAACTCATGGAGACGGACATGCACCGCGTCATCCGCACCCAGGACCTCTCCGATGACCACTGCCAGTACTTCATCTACCAGACGCTGCGCGCCCTCAAGGCGATGCACTCGGCCAACGTCCTCCACCGTGATCTCAAGCCCTCGAACCTGCTCTCAACGCCAACTGCGACCTGAAAGTGTGCGACTTTGGCCTCGCGCGGCTCGGCGGCGTCGCAGGAGGA
>NW_003315023.1:147906-148610 GCF_000150825.1 Verticillium alfalfae VaMs.102
GAGACGCATGAGGCTGTAGCCGAGCGCCCGCCTTGAACTTGGTCGAGCGGGGTGTCGGTCCGACGGATTCCTGGTCGAAAGATGTAGGGACGCTCCTTGCGCATCGACGGCGGCTGCGTCGAGAGGGGTGTCAGTAGCGTGCTGCGCCTCTTCTTCTTGTCTTCGCCAGACCAGAAGAGAGCGCGCAAATTGTGAGGAAAGCGACGCCGCCGACGACGGCACCGGCGATGATGGCTGCCGACATGCCCGAGGATCCACCGTCGGCGCTGCTTCCTGGCAGCGGGCTCGTGAGCAGAGGCGACTCCTGCCGGTCGTCGTCACGGCGTCTTCGCCGGCTCGGCTTCCTCCTCCGCCAATGGGCACGGGGGCGCTGGTAATGAGCGAGGCGGCGTCGTCTGTCGACGAGGCGCCTCCCAACGGCGCCTCGACGTCGCTCTGGGGCCCGTCTACGTTTCCTGGGTTGGCTTGTGTGGGGGCTGTTTCTTGATCAGTCCGACTGCTCTCTACAGCGGATGGCTGCGTGTCAGATGTGGAAGGAAATACAGGGGCGAGGGGGGAGGTGGGCGGCGTCAAGACGGGCGCGGCCGGCGGCGACGGCACCAAGACGGACGTTTCTGTCGTGTCGCTGGCCGTCGTGCTCGACTGGGCACCCGTCTCTCTGCCGGGGGCTGGTGATGATGGGGAGAGGGAGGGCAGGCCCGGGA
>NW_003315023.1:148710-150561 GCF_000150825.1 Verticillium alfalfae VaMs.102
CCAGTGCTCGACGATGCGCAAGGCGGCTCGGGCAGCAGGCTGCGGACTCCTCGGCGACGGCGCGGCCGAGAGCGGGCGAAGCGGGCGTGGCGGCGCGGTGGCCGTCGAGCACGACGGGGTCGAGGGGCGGCGGGCGGAAGGGACTCGCGGTGCGGCGCAGGTGCGGCGGCGTGTAGACGCCCGTGACGCCGGCGAGGGGGTCGGTGTGGGCGTGGGCGAGGTGGCGTGGGCCGGGGGGCGCGTCGTCGGCGGCCATGTCGGCGGAGGAGAAGTGGCGGGTTAGGCTGGACCACATGATGCTGGGCTAGGGGGCGCGGGGGGCATGCGATGGGGTGGTGGTGCTACGCAGAGGCCGAGGTGACGACGTGATGATCGGAGAAAGGCAGCGTGTCCTGATATAGGCAACAGAGCCGAGTGGGGACGGGCACGCAGGCAGTCGTCGACAGCGGGAGGTCAATGTGTCAAGATGGGCCGTTGCCGTCGTGCTGCTGTGGCGATCGTGCTGCTTTTGCAATCGAATGCAATCAATGTGTCATGCAGCGCGGCTCGAGACGGCCAATGGTGGTGGTGGTGATGGTCTTGGATGCGGGGCGGGGTCTGATGTGGTGTCTGCTGTCTGTGAGTGGACGTAGTTGGACGTTGAAGGTGGACGTGGAAGATGGTGAATACGTAGAAGATGGTGAATGAGGCTGGGACAGCAGATGGAGTCCCCGAAAGTAAGTTGCTCCCTACCTGGTAAGATCGGTCAGGACTCTTGCGGTGAGGAGCATCCCCACCTTGGGTCCGGAGCAGAGGAGGGGCAGAGGAGCAGCAGTGAGCAGGCTGAGGAACGGACAGGACAACCCTACCGCCCTGCTCCACCGCCACGTCGACGTCAGCCGCGCGCCTCGACACGTGCAGCCTCACCAGGCACATCACGACCTTGCCTGACCCAGCCTCACCCAGCTTCACCACATCGCTTCCCCTCACTTACCTCTCATCACCACTCACAAACCACTCACATCACATCACCACACCACATCACCACTCACACCACCACTCACATCACCACCACATCACCACCACATCACATCACAGATCTATCAGCCACAGATAAAATGTGTCTTGCTAGACGACTGCCTAGGCATCTACTACTACACTACATCCCCACCGCCAGTGCGGCCCGGCATCTTTTCCCGTCCTCTCTTTCCGTCCTGTCCCTGCACCCCCCTACTCTGGTATAGTGAATGGATATAGTCAATCATCATGGTCCCGTCCCCGCCCCCAAACTAGCACCAACAAAGAACGGCAACGAGCGCTGTCTCCCGCGTCGGGTATTCAAACACATCTCTGCTCCTTCGCCTGCCTGGTATATAAACACGGCCTTGCTCCCCTCCACGGCCTCAGCACCTCGACGCCCTCGCGGCCTCACATCGCCTTGCCGACGCTGCCCTGCGTCTGCTGGCTGCCGCCGCTGAGCCTGCGCCGCTGCTCGCCCGGTCGGTACCCCGACGTCGGGCTGTCCATGTCCCACCGCCCCGATGGCCCCGACGGCCCCACGTCCGGCCCCGGCTCGCTCCACCCGGTCGAGCCCACGCCGCTGCTGTACTTGCTCTGCATGCTCTCGCTGCGCATGTGCGCCGCCGACGGCTGACGCGGCGCCCCCGACACCCGCCCGCCGACGACGCTGGTGCCCTGGCTCGACAGCAGGTCCGGACGCTCGAGGTCAAACGGGTCCGACCGCCACTTGTTGCGCCGCGCCGTGAAGCTGTCGACGCTGCCCCCCGACTCGCGGTACACCGAAGTCGTACCGCGACGACCGCGCCATCTGCGTGCTCGGCGGCCGCGTCGTCAGCCCGCCCATCGATGTGC
>NW_003315023.1:151938-153467 GCF_000150825.1 Verticillium alfalfae VaMs.102
TGTGGTTCACGATGGCAACAACGGGTTCCTAGAATGATGTTTGCCCGTCTCCCCCCACTCCCGGCCAGGTGAGAAACGCCATCATGCCGAAGGTTTCTGCGTTGCATGTTGAAGTGGGTTCGACTAGATCATGGATGTTTCCTAGACAAAAGACCAAGAGAGCAACGAAATGTGGGCAAATGTCATGAGCGACAGCACACCGCCCCGCCGACAAGACACTAGTTGTCTTGTCGTCCCGTCCATTTGGGATGGCAGGTTGTCCATGGTGCATTCTCGGAAAAGGAACGCCAGAGGCGAGAGAGATCGACGAGGAGCCGTGTGCGCGGGCTAGAGGGCAGCGAGGGAGGACAGCCACGCGACTGGCGAGACACGACCCAAAACAAGGCCCAGCCAGAACAACGGCGCGGCAAGCTCACGGCTGTCTCGACGGCAGGGAAAGGCGGTCGACAGTCGACGCCAGAGACACACGCTCGCGTGCGGACGGTGTGGCAGATGCGGTGGGTCAGGGTTCAGGGGAGCAGGAGGACGACGTCTGGATCAGGCAGACAGGAAAGTAAAAGCACCGGCCCTGAGTAGAGTACTGTACCACATGTACTTACTGTATGTACCTACCTTGCGTGCCTTGGGTAAAAGGTAGGTGCCCAGAGAGCAGTCCTCACTAGCCAGGAACAGGGCCAATCAGTCCCCATTGATGTCTAACAGGGTTCTCGAATGGCGGCACCGGCCCGTGCGACGCCGCTCCCCGCAGAACGGTGACCTTGACCCAATCAGGTCAGCACATCACCGATACCTCGAGGCAGCGGGTGGACGCTGGGCAGGACCTAGGCTCGACCCCTCACTCTTTCCCTGCTTCCTGAATCCCGCCCACTCGTCACTGGTCCGGGCGGTCTGGACGTCTGGACCGACTGGAATGGACGGCCAGGTTGCTTCCTGCCTGATTTGACCTCACGTCACTCGAATCGACCCCTCAAACTGAAGGTGCACACGACACTGCACTTGCCCTTACGTCCACGTCAAGTCACTCTCAATACAATCGTCGCGTCGTCTGAGAATCCCCTCCCGCCCAGACGATTTCCCCAACACAGACTACTCCTCTGCCCGAGGCACGGATATCGGGATTGACAGAGCAAATCAATGCCAGTGGACTGTGCGCTGAATACCTGAATCGAAACCCTCTCGCTGCTCACCGCCACCTCCAGCCGTTCACACACTCGCTCTGTGTGTGCCTCTCTCTACGTCACTCGCTCGAACTCCCTATCTGCCACCGACCCAGGTATCTGCTCACCTAAATTCTAAGGCCAAGGTACACTGCGTCGCCTTTGCCTCGCCATCGTACCAGCGTCCCATCGTGAGACGCCTCCCGGGCCACCCGCCAACTGATTGCCGGTCAGCAGCAGCAGCAGCAGCAGTAGCAGTAGCAGCAGCATCTCATTTCCAGATACCCAGACAGGTCGACCTAGCTTTGCCTTGGCTGTCTTGGCCAGCCTTTGGGAACACCACACAGCACACTTACCACCACCACCATTGGC
>NW_003315023.1:153567-155281 GCF_000150825.1 Verticillium alfalfae VaMs.102
CCGGCCGGGTCGAAAGACGGGTGGTCGGTCCAGAAGAAGAAGACGCAAAAACCTAAGGAAGCCTATGCGGCCATCTAGTCTGCGGAACAGATCATACAGGCCGTAGACGCTGATGATCTGGACAAAGTTGGGTTGTCGAGAGCAGGGAAAGAGGAGAGAGAGCACAGCTCTCGAGGTTGTCCTGACGGGTACTCCCTTGTTGTATGGAGGTGACGAGTTGGGCGAAGCGGGTGAAGGCTGGCGGCTCAAAGAGGAACGATGCCTGCAGTGATGCCTGTCGAAGTAAGATTGCGGTTGATGGGAAGCGGAGTGCTAGTGGTGAAAATTGGCCGAAGGAGAGGGGGCCCGGAAGGAGGATCACGATGGCGTGGAGGAGTGGAGGAGAGGAGGAGGGGGGGGGGGGTGGGCAGGACGAGAGCGGGAGAAGGGAGATCACGCAGCAGGCCGAGCTGGCTGGCTTGGTTGACCTCGACCTGGGCGACCTGGCTGAATTGGTTGACGTGGTTGTACTGGGTTGTCCCCGTAGTGCTGTGCCATGACTGACGATGTGCTGGTGGACACAGAGGGGCCTGGCCAGGCGTTGATCCCGGCGTGGGCATGGGCGGCTGGTTGTTTGATAGATGACAGTGGAGGGGGGGGATTGGTTGACGAGGCTTCGGCAGGAGCTGGGCTGTGGCTCGAGCGTGTCGGACGGAGAGGCAGGCGCATGGTACCTTGCAGGGCAGGGGCAAGAGGGGCATGACGGCAGGGGCACTAGGGGCATTAGGGGCATGAGGGGCTTCAGGGGGTCGACTTCTGGGACCTTTGGGGCGTCACCGAGAGCCCTGACGTCGGAAGCGCAAGGAGCACCCCGTTCTGCGGGCACTGTTCCTTCCAGGCGACACGTTCTCTCGAGGCGACAGCCCCCGGTCTGTGACAGACCTGAAGCACTGAAGCCCTGGAGCCCAGCGCCCTCATCCCTGCCGCACGACCAATGCGGCGGTCCACTTATTGCCTCTTTCCAACCTCGACGCGAGCCATGTACTGTAGCGTCTGGAGGTACCGTAGAGACTGGAGGTCGTAGCACCGGACCCAACTTCCATGACCAAGCCACACCTGTAAGGTACGTGGAGCTATTGACAGCCGACTATCGAATGCCACCCTCCTCTTCTTTTGTCTGCCCCGAGCTACTGTACGGCGCATCACGAACCTCAACGGCCTGGCTGCCCGCTGACAGTGTAGCGAGTGCTACGGCGTACATGAGCCACCTCGCTTGCTTCTTGGAGTACGGCAAGGAAGGCAGCCCCAGGATGCAGCTCGACACACACTTGACGCACCTCTCGTGATGAATGCACACACCACCGCTCAACCCATTAAATTAAAGCAGGCTTGGTCCACCACACACACACACACGCCCTCTCCGTCTGTCTGTCGTCTTGTCTGCCCAACTGTCTCGACCCGCGTGCGCCACGCTTGCGCAGGCACCATCCTCGCTGCGTTGTTTATCTGTCTTTATAATTACGCTGGCGTGCCGTCGTGGACCAACACCAACACCAACGCAAGAGAAAGCGAGTTGGCGTGCGCTACTGACAAACCCTACCGCGTCCGAGCAGCCCGGGCCTTTTCATTTGAAAAAGGAAAGCAGCTCCGAACCATCAGCTGTCCTGGATGCAAAGCAGCAAACGTCCAAGCGGGCGGGTTGTCCACCTCATGATTCTTGTTTTTTTTTTTTTTT
>NW_003315023.1:161861-163387 GCF_000150825.1 Verticillium alfalfae VaMs.102
CCAACAACCTCACACCGAAAGCCTCGCTGCGCACAGGCGTTCGCCGGTTTGTCCACCTCGCTTCGACCGAACATCACACAACCTTACTTTTTGGCTCATCAGCTCGCCCACCACCATCTCAGGTGGCCATAGCCGTGGGCTGCTGTTGGTTGATAGCACGAGGCGTGGAGGCAAGCGAGATCCCTGAGCCGTCTGCGACCGCCATTGTCCAACTCCCCCAGTCATCACAACCACGCGGCATCGCATAGCATCCGCTAAACAGACCCCGTCATGTTCGGCTCCTTTCCCGCCATTGGTACGTCGGTTGCGTCTTGTCTCCTCACAGTCTCTGCTTCCTATGCTCTGCTTCCTATGCTCTGCTTCCTATGCTCTGCTTTCGAGTCTCTGCTTTCGAGTCTCTGCTTTCGAGTCTCTGCTTTCGAGTCTGCAAAGTTTCAGTCTGGGTGTAAGGCTGCGAATGTGGCTCTGCCTCTGTCTGCCTCTCTTCTTTCCCGTTCAAATCGACTTTGCTACCACGCCCCTGCCCCCCCCCAAGCCTCCCTCCTCCATCCCTGTACGCATCGACCCTAGCGAAACGCTTCATCTTGATTCCCAAAGCACTGCCATGCACTCTCGCCTTCCCACGCTTGCCTCCTCATACCGCGTTCTGTGTTTCCCGTGCTTGATCTGCCCTCCTGGTCCATCCTCCATGTCGGCATGTCAGCCTTCCGGCTTTGTGTCTGATGCCCTTCTACATTCCCTGTCCCGATTCTGCTGTACAGTGTCTGAGGCCTGTATGTGTCTGTCAGTCGACCATGACTATACCCATGACGAGCCACCATGACACGAGTCTCTGCACCGCCATCCATCACGTTGGCGTCATCAAACTTACACCAGTATAGCTAGCCTACCACGGTACGCCAAAATCGATCCCAAGGACATCCCTCCACCGACCCCCGTCGCCCTACCTCACAGCCAGCCTCAGCTGCAATCACCACCCTCGCCACCTGCATCCTCCGCCCAGCCTCTGGTCCACCTCATCCAGACCGTCTATCGCCCCGGCCAGGTTGCGCCCTCCATCTTCGAGGCCCTCGGCGTTCATGTAATTCCCGACACGGCTGTCGCTGACTTGCTGCCCGACCCGGCTTATGTCCCCGACTTTGCCACCTGGGATGCGCTGTCAGCCGACGAGGCCCGGCAACGCAACGATGAGACCAAGCGTCCTCTGAACACCGGCGTTCAGTCTCCGGGCTGTCAGACCTACCAAGATCGCAAGCGCGAGCTGTCCATCTCCAACCAGGATGCCTATCGCGTCGTGAGACGCCTGCCGCCGCTCAAGGGACAGCAGCAGGCTCGATTGGGAAACGCCTACGAGTTCTATCGCTGCTTGGAGGCATTCACGACATTTTGGGACGACACCTCAAAGCCTACCTCTTCCCGCTCACGACGCTGCTACTGCTGCTAACCGTAGTAATGACTCATCCGCGAGTGCGGATGTGGCCCACCCCAAGGGAATCCGTCGGAAGAAGCCAGTGCGTGCTGTTATG
>NW_003315023.1:164166-167163 GCF_000150825.1 Verticillium alfalfae VaMs.102
TCTGACCCTGAACTTGGCCACATTGGTGATGTTCCCCGCGAACGGCGTCGAGGGCGGGTCTCGAGATCACAAGAGTAGAGGCCCCTTGGGACAGAAGCGAGGAAAGGCGATGGAGTTTCGGCATGCCCCACGAAGCTAGGCGTTAGGCATACGGTCGACGAAGGAGGGAGCGGACAAGAGAGCATGACGACTCGCCTAGTCATGTCGTACGAGGGGGCGAGAATTTTCGCCCCAGATGCTGACGTGCGCTGAGCAAGACTGGACGATGGTCGAAGCGCAGTGTTCGACTCCGAACGCTTTCACGGTCCGTCTCGAGATGCGAACCCCCCTTGGGTGCGGCTGAGGATCAGGCGCCGGACCCTGGTTTGTTGATGTTGCAGGGGCGTGGCCGACCTGGCCGACCTTGCAGGTTGTGCAGGCATGGCAGGCATGGCAGACATTGCAGGACTCGAGCTGAGCCTTCCAGCGAGTGGTGACTGCGAGACCGTCATCAAATTCGTCAGTGATGATGATCGCGCACGCTCAAATGACATTGCCAATGAACATTGGCCAAGGCATGGCAGGCCATTGGAGAAGCAACATGGACCAAGGCCTTGTCGGTAAAGTGGGCGGTGTCTTTGCTAGGCGGCTGTCAATTGCCGAAAAGGGTTTGGGACGGTGCCTGGAAAGCTGAAGTCGAGAGGTGCGGCGAGTCGAGAGGGAAAGATGTGCACCTCTGCCAGAAGACCGATGTGGGCAGGTAAGGCAGGTCGGAACACAAGCAAAGTATTCTAACCCCACTGCACTATCAGTGTGTACTTCCAGCATACGGGGCGGGGCAGTCAGCTTGCTCTGCGCCTGCCAGAGTCAGCAAACTGCCCGCTGACACGCTGCCTTGGGTATCTAGCTAGGTAGGTAGGTATGTACCTTAGCTTGCTTAGGTAGGTACTCGGGCCTCGGCGTCGTCAAGAGTGCCCCCAAGATTAGCCCAAGATTACCTACGCATCCTTGTTAGTGCCCAATGACACGGTACATCTGATCCCACCTAAAAGCACCTAGGCCCCAAGACCAAGACCTAAGATGCCCCACACCCGGCAAGTCCGCCCGAGCCGTCAAGCGCACGATGGGCAGGGCAGTGGCAGTGGCAGCTCCAGCGGCAGCAGCGAGGCAGCGAAAGAGGCAGTGATGTGTGGCATCCCACTCTGTGGAAGCTGAAGTTGCGTGAGTAAGGGAAGGTAGTCGCTCGTCGCTGCCAGTCAACAGCCAGGCCAAGCAGCAGCTCCTGGCCTTTTTGGGACATGGAAAATTGTCCCGAGGCAGGAATAAGGTACCAGCAACTTCCACTGTCGTCTCGGTCTCGGTCCTGCTCCTTCTCTCGCGTTCGCTTCATCGGCCATCCTCTTCTCGTTCTGGGCGGCCCTCTGACCTCTGACCCTCTCCGACCGACCCTCTCTCTGCCCCTCGCACACACCCAGAAAACCTTCCCCCCTCCCCTCATTTTCCTCTCTTCTATATCCCTACCTACCCTACCGCACCGCACCGCACCGCACCGCACCACACCGCTGGCCCTCGTCCTGCCCTAACGACTACCGACGCGGTTCTGGACATCTCCGGCTGCCGCCTCGCTCGACACACCTCTCGCATCGCTAGCCTCCCCCCGCGTCGCTCACCTCGCCTTTGACCCTTCCACCCCCACCCCCCCTGGTCTGGTCTGGTCCCTCCTCCACTCCTCCTAGCACCCGGAGCATCACGATACAATCTTCAATAGCTCTGTTCTCGAACACCCCTCCCCTCTCTCGGCTCCTGCTGAACAAGGGATTCGCTTGCCTCCGCTAACGGTCCGCTCCACACCATCGCGACCTTCACCTCATAGACGCCTAGACGCCTGGTCTCTCGTCTCTCGCCTGGGCTTCCCCTTCGCCGTCTATAAAGCCACGCGCCATCCCGACCTGTCCGTGTCAATCGAGGACTGATCTCACTTTTGACCTCGTCACCCACCTCCTCGAGTCGCCTTGACGGCCTCGCGCCGCTCATCTTGTCACCGAGGCCTGCTTGCCCATACCGCCCGCCGTCCATCACCATGTCCGGCTATCCGGGTCAGGGTTACCACGGGGGAGGTTACCACAACGGCCCCCCTCAGCAGAGCTACCCCCCCCAGCAGCAACACCAGCAGCACCAGGGCGGCTACTACCCGTATGTTTCTCGGTCTACTCCCCGCGACAGCAACCCCAACGCTCATCTCTTTTCCTCCCTCCGTCTCTCTCTCTATCTCTGTGCGCCTCGACCACTTTGGATCTCATCTGGTGCACAGCCTTGAGCCTTGTGACCCAATCCTCCACCGCAGACCACAACAGCCCACCTACAATGGCTACCAGCAGCCTCGACCTGGCCCTCCGCCCGGCGCCGGCCCCGGTCCTGGTTACGGCTACAACCAGCCGCCTCCCCAGCAGTATGGCGGTTACAACGGACCTGTCAGTATTCCCCCAATTGCCGTCGTCCGTCCCACGCTGCGTGTCTTGGACTTGTCACACTGACCACCGAATCAGCCACCGCCTCAGCAACAGCAGCAACAGCCCTACAACGGCGGCTACGGCCCGCCGCAGCCCAATTACAACAGGCAGACCCGCCATGCCCACAGTCAATTCAAATGCCTACGTCCACGGCAACCACAACGCTCCGGCGCCTCCTCCGACAACGCCTCAGCAGTTTGGCCATGGCGCCCCCGAGCAACTACAACTTCCAGTACTCCAACTGCACCGGCAGGAGGAAAGCGCTCTTGATCGGCATCAACTACTTTGGCCAGCGCGGCCAGCTGCGGGCTTGCATCAACGATGTGAAGAACATGTCGGCCTATCTGGTGAAGAATTTTGGATACAAGCGAGAAGGACATGGTTTATCTTTGACGGATGATCAGCAGAACCCCGTCAGCCAGCCGACAAAGCAGAATCTTGCTGCGTGCCATGCACTGGCTGGTCAAGGATGCCAGGCCCAATGACTTCTCTCTTCTTCCACTACTCG
>NW_003315023.1:167263-169218 GCF_000150825.1 Verticillium alfalfae VaMs.102
CGTTTCGATGCCATGCTCTCGTGACTATCCAGAGTGTGGGCATCGTAAGAGACAAATATTTCCCTGGTGGGCGTTACAATACGTGTTCGTGGTAACAATTTACACATCCGATGCTGCCGTGACAGTCACTCCCGTCATCTCTTGGCACTCGTTTACAAGTTGCGAAAAAGATTGCTGCTCGACTTCTGATGCTTGCCATGGGGTAGCTGCTACGTACGCAAACCACCTGCACTGATACCCTGCGTCTAGAATGACGACCAGATATACACATTCTCTGAAGCTGAATAGTATCGCCTGGTGGGTTTGTCAAGACCCCAGAACGAAGGTGCTTGCGTCCTTCCTTTCTGTCCTGCGCAACCATGGGCAGCAACAATAGCCAAAAGCTGGCACCCTCAGTGGGGCAGAATGACAGAACCGCAGAACGTCCTGTCTCAAGATGTGAGCGCACTCCGGCGCCCTCGTGAACGCACCGACATCCTCGTGAACGCACCTGTATCATTCCCAGTTGCTCGGCGGCCTCATTCATCTCCCTGTATCACATCGGACGGCTTCCCCGAGTCAACCTCATCTGCGCCCGAACACAACATCACAGTCACCTACGGTACACACAGGCCAAACGAGGCAGGACCTGCGTCCCAGCCCTACGGTCACAGACAGCGGACACTAAACCATCGAGATATTGTGCGCGACCCCGGATCAGCATGCACCACCGAGGCTTAGCATAGCACAGCACGCACACAAACAGCAAGCCAGCAAGACACCCGCGACCGATGAGGTACATCGCAAGACGCCACCCATGTCACAGCATCCACAGACGGCAGCACGCGGGGGCAGTGTAGCATCGTCACGACAGATCAATATGTCCGAATCGGGACCGGCTTGTCCGTGCTTGTCGTACAGGAAGCCACAGTTGGGCGGGATGCCTCTCAACGTGGCATGTTTAGGTGATCGTGAGGGTGTGGCAGATCCGGGGGTCCTCGTCTTCTGGGCGCCTGGCTGTGTAGTCTTCAACCGCGACGGGGTGCACATGTGTGTGGTCCCAGCAGACCGGAGACGAGCCGAGTTGGGCTCAATCTGGAGTCCAAGCTCCGATGACTGCATGTGAGATGGATGCAGCCATGGGTACGGAATCTGTTCTGAGCTGCTGCTGCATCTTTCCACCCCCCCCCCATAGAATCGATAGGAAGCAACATCATTGAACGATGCAACAGCACTACAGGCCGGCAACTCCTTGATTGGCCACGTGGCAAGCGGGCTCATGGTCACGGGAACGGACCAGGCAATAGTGCTGCTGCGGCTGCCATGAGCGAGGCCACGACAAACATGTGCCCGGGGGTTAGGCTTCGTCTCCTCCTGCGACTTTTGACTATCGACCGATGCGCGCCCCGTCCCAAAAAGCACGTGTGTGGTCGCGATAGAGCCGGGAGCGTCACAGGGATGGTGCGTTGTAGTCGCCTGCCTATTGGACCATGGAGGGCAAAGCTCCTACTTCGCGAGCTGCATGCCCTGGTCGCTCAGGCGCGCCACGAGGATCGGCGTGACCGGAACCTTTCCCAGTCGAGCATGGGGAAAAGAGCCGAGCCCCCCTGGAGGTGCATATCGCTGCACATTTTGTCCATGATTGCAGTGATGGTCGACGTGATATCGATGCAGTGTGTTTCGGATGCGCCAATGGACATGGCCCAGAAAAGAAAGCAGATCGATGTTTTTTAGCGACTTTGGGTCGATAAGGCAGCCGCATGTCTCGTCTCATCTCATGCAGGGCGCAGACGAGTCGAGGCGAGGGACAGCAGAGGGGCTGGTGGTGCTGAGCAGCACGACGGCGATGAGCTGTCTGCTTTCTGCATGTGCAACATCTTGCTCTGCCCCTGGCCCAAGGGGATTCACAGGCTCGCTCACGATCGGGGTCGGGGCCGTGGAAAGGGCACGACACGAGAATCGACGAGAAATGCCCG
>NW_003315023.1:170226-173128 GCF_000150825.1 Verticillium alfalfae VaMs.102
GTAGTTGCACGATTCTGTAGTAGCAGCGCATACTCTTAGTGCAACCTTGTCAAACCATCTTGGTCCGAACTTGGTGCAGAGGTGTCAATGAACTCGTCGGAGCAGCCGTTGCCACAGGAAGATGGTGCTCTGCCGACATGTCGCGAATCACACAGCCACTGCTACCATGACTGAAGGAAAAAAAGTTGAACAAGCGGGATCATTACATTCTTCATTCTGGCCAAGCCAGCCCTCTCATGCAAAAGCCGAACCCCCAAATCCATCATAACCTTGACGCCGTCCATCCCTGTCCTTTCAAGGGCTAGTGCACGCATTGTACCCAAACAACGCCAACAGGCGGCATAGCAGATCGTGCCCGCCGTCCCGCCATCCAGACCCTCCTCGCCCAGCGGAATCGTTTCCCGTCCGACGACAACAACATGCCCACGCAGCGCTCAGACGGCGTGCGCCTCTTCCTCCCGAACGACCTTGAGCCCCCTCCTCTTCTTGATGCGGCGCATCTCCTCGACCCTGTCGGCGAGCTTCTTGCGCGTGGCCTCGTGCTTGGCCCACTCGCGCGCGCAGATTTTGGCCCGCGCCACGAACCGCGCCATCGTCGCCACGGCCTTGAAGGTCGGGCGGGACCCCGGCGGGCGGGCGAGGCGGCCGGCGAGGCTCGGCGGCGGGGCGGCGAGGGCGCGGCGGCTGCCGAGGACTTCGGTGCGGATCTGCTCGAGTTCGCGCAGCTGGGCCTTGTTGCTGCGGGGAGAAGAGACAGGTTAGCTGCGTTTTGTTTCTGCTGCTGCTGTGCAACCGGGGGACAGTGGACGTTCCATGTGTGAGCGGCCTCGAGCTCCAGCTGCAGGAACTTCTTGGCGTACGCCGCGTCGGCGCGCATGCTGACCTCCCGCTCCCAGCGCGCTTGCATCCACTCCATCTGGAGCGCCATGCCGCGGAGCTCCTTGCCGTGACGTTCCTCGGCGCCCTCGGCCGCGCGGATCACCGTGTCAATGGCCGACTCGTTGAGCGTGTCGTACACGGCGGGGCCCCTGCGGCGCCGTGTCGGCGGCGGCCCTTGAGCTCGCGAATGTCGCGCTGGAGCTTCTCGGCTGTGAGCCTGTAGGCGGCGCGCTCGCTGCGCGTGCGCTCGAGCTTGCGACGGAGGGAGGCCTCGGCGGCCGAGAGGGCGTCGATGGCGTCTTGCTGCTGCAGCACGTCGTGTTCGAGCGCGTCCGTCTCCGCCTCGGACCGCTGCAGGAGCTCCTGGAGGTTGCGGTGCTCGGACGACATGCTGTCGAGGTTGAGGCGGCTCGAGGCCGCGGCTTTGCGCTCGCGTTCCGACTTGTCCAGCTTCTGGCTGAGACGGCGGAGGGCTTTCTCGTGGAGGACCGTAACTTCGTCGGCGTCGCGCTGCGCGTCTTCGAGGGCTTGCTCGAGCGACGCTTTCTGGTCTTCCAGGTCGTCGAGGCGGGACTGGAAGTCGCGCTCGATCTGCCCGACCTTGCGCTCGGCATCGCGCGCCTTGGTCTTGAACTCTTGCACCGACTGCTGAGCTGATGAGAGCTGAGTGCGGAGGCTGTTGACCTCCGACGGACGAGCGGACGTGCTGGAAGAGTTTGGCGATGCGATGAGACGAGACATTTCGGCCTCGTGGGCCTGGCGCTCGAGGTCTGCAATCTGTCGCTTGAGGTTCTTGACAATGTCCTTGTGCGCTGATTCACGTTGCAAGAACTCGCGCTCCCTCTGTCGGGCAGTTGACAGGTCGCGACGGACAAGTGACAACTCGCTGTTGCCCTCCGTGACGTTACCGACGGGGACATTGGCCGTGGCGACGAGTTGATCTTCGTAGTCTCGGATGCGTCGCTCAAGCTCGCGGATGGTCCTGCGCGTGGATGAAGACTCTGGCCCATCAGAAGACGACGCCTCCCTGAGCTTGGACTGCAGTTGGAGGATCTCCTGGTTGAGACGCTCCTCCTCCTCCGCAGACTTGTCAATCTCATCTTCCAGCGATCTCTCGAGCGATCTCCTCTGCTCCATGAGCACGTTGTTCTCCTCCTTCAAGCGGCGCACCTCGTTGTCGAGCTTCATTTTGGCAGTCCGCAGGTCGAGTCTCTCGCGATCGACGCGTAGAGTCTCTTCGCCTGAATGCTGCAGCCTCTTCATTTCACTTTCGACCTCGTCACGCTCAGCCCTCGCTTCAGCGAGCGAGTTCCTCAGCGAGCGCATTTCCAGATCCAGAGATGCAAGCTGGTCCTGCAGGTCCTTCTTCTCCTTGCCAAGCTTGACCACTTGGGCGCTTGAGTCGTCTAGTTGCGTCTGCAGTCGTTCGAGGGACGCACTGGCGCGCGTCTCGTTCTGCTGGTATGAGCTGGCGGTACCACGGGCCAGGTCGGCAGTGCGGCGAAGGGACTCGAGTTGTTGCTTGAGGTCCTCGCACTCGCGTCGAGCAGCTTCAAGCTCCTCGCGGGAATGTTCAGACTCTTCATCTAGTGTCGTCTGTAGAACCTCGACCTCATCCTCTAGTGATTCAATCTTCTCTGACTGTGATTGGTAGTCAACCTGGGTTTGCCGCAGATCGTCTCGCGTCGCAGAAAGTTCATTGCGCAACTCCGTGAGCATCGACTGTCGAGAGTCGAGATCTTGTCGCAGGTCGGAAATTTGGCGGTCGAGACTGGCTTGCTCGTTCTTGTGACGCTCAGCCTCACTTCGCAACGCCTCCTGAAGTTGTGCCTCTTTTCCGGATAGGTTACCCTCCGCTTCGCGCAGCCGAGCAATAGTGCTTTCCAGGCTCGATGCTTTCTCTTGTGCTCGATCGCGCTCCGACTGCAGCGTGCGGCGGTCCGTTTCCCATTTCTCGCTGTCATTGTCGTACAAGTTGTCTCGTTCGCGGATCTCGGCTTGAAGATCCGAAATTTCGTCATTG
>NW_003315023.1:173266-174473 GCF_000150825.1 Verticillium alfalfae VaMs.102
TTCCCAACTCATCGACGGATCTCTGCAACCGCGAAACATCACGCTGCAGAGAGGCAGACTCGTTGGTCAACGCGTCGTGTCGTGTCTGGAGCAGGCTCTTCTCGTCAATCCGCGCTTGAAGTTCTTTCCTCAGCTCTTCCACCTTCGTAACGAGAGAATGGTGCTCTTGTTCAGAGAGGTCCTTGCTTTGCCGTGTCTCCTGGATGGATGATTTGAGGCTGCGGTTTTCAGTCATTGCCTGAGAAAACTCCTTCTCCAGTGTTGCGTATCTCTCATCAGCTTGCTCCAGCTCCTTCTGCAGGCGGGTGAGTCGTTCTTCTTTTTGACGACTGAACCCCTTGGTGACGACTGATTTGTTGGCCATCTCCTCCTGCAGCTCTTGCAAATCGCTCTCTGCCCTCTTCTTGTTCGAAATGGCGTCGTCAGCCTTGTCTTGGATCTCGTCGACTTGAGCCTCTAACCGTCGGATGCTGGCCTCGAGGTCTTGAATGGTGTCTCTGGCGTCCTCCAACTCGTCGTTAGCCGACGAACCGGCCTCGGCCTTTCGTTCGAGCTCGAGAATTTTTTGCTGAGCCTGCTTGGACTCGTCCTCGGCCTTTTGCTCGAGTTCGGTGATTCTTCGCAGCGCTTGCCGGGATTGCGTTTCGGCCTCCTGCTCCATCTCGATCATTCTCCGTTGTGCGTGCTTGAACTGGGCCTCCATTTCTTGCAGTTTGCTTTCGAGATCTTTGAGTTGCTCGTCGTGTTCTCCAGCAGCATTTGTGTCTGCCCTCTTAAGCCTGGCTTTGTAATCCTCAATCTCGTCTTCGCGTTCACCCAGGACTTCGTCCTTCTCGTTCAGCTTGGCTTGGAGATCATCAACCTGGTCTTCGTGTTCGCCAATGAGGCGATCCTTTTCGCGCAAGTCTGCTTCCAGGTCTCCGATTTCGTCTCTCAGCTTCTCGACCTCTGCCGAATCTCCCTTTTCTTGTTGCACTTGGCGCTGCAGATACTCTATATCTGATTCCTTCTCCTCCAGTGACTGTTGGAGACGGTCAATCTCAGCCAACTGCTTTTCGTCGGCATACTTCTTCTTGCCTTCTCCTGCAGCTGGAGCATCTGTTGACGGTAGCTCTCGAGATCCTTTTCGGCCCGTCGTCAGGTGCTTCTTGTACTTTCTGCAGGTCGCGTTGCATCGTGACCCTGTCGACCTTGAGCTCCGTGTTCT
>NW_003315023.1:175004-178126 GCF_000150825.1 Verticillium alfalfae VaMs.102
GCAGCTGTTGAAAGATGTTCTTGTCCTTGGCCGGTGACTGGAAGGAGACTTCTTGCGACATGTCAAAGTCGGGCTGGCGATCGAGATATGTCGCGTCGCCAACGTTGGTTCCTGGCGTGTCGAGGACACCGCCATAACCGGGACGTGCCATTGTCGGGTGGCTCGGGGGGAAGAGTTGATGTGGTGGTGGTGGTGGTGGTGGTGGTGATGTGGGTTAGCAAGTCGAATGTATGTTTATCTCGTCGTGCGTAGAGACATGGATGCAACGAAACATAAAGAACTGCAGACCAGCAAGTATAGCACGTGAAGCTCAGCAGTTGTGAGGCTGGCGATAGAAACTGTACGATGCAAGCTTTCAACTGCGTCGAGGTGCAAGGCTGAGAGTAAAAAAAAACGAGTAGGTGACAACGCGACTTGTGCTTGCCTGCTTTGCGAAATATGGACGTGATTCAACTTGCAATCGCGAGGGTGGCTCTTGCGCCCGTGATGCAATGGACGAGGCGCGTTTTCCACAGTTTGTTGACATTCCATCCATATTGGGTTAGTTTCATTTACTTTCTTGGGTGGTAATCATGACTAAGGCTGTCGGCCAATCAAGACACCAATTCAAACTACCCCGCACACATGACCAGGTGCCGATGAATCGTGCCTCTTTGAGCTCCCTTGCCCCCCAAGCCCCCCCTCGACACGCCCACCCACCAGAATGCGTCTCTACACCCAGCAAATGCCAGCAGAATGGCCCAAAACTCATGCCACAAGGGTGGAGAACCCTGCGTCTGTTAGCGTCACAGCCGCAGCATCTCCAAGCTGCAAGCTTCCACGTGAGAGCGACTCAGCCGCCCATCCATCCCAGGGTCATCCAACGACACATCAAGACGCGCACACTCGGCGGTCAAGACTGTCCCAGGCCGGTCTAGATCTGCGCTGCAACCAATATCGAGCTACCCCATCCGGGCACATAGCTACCAGGTGCCAGGTTTCTTCGCGGCAAACCCCAGGGAGCTCTCCAACCGAGGGGTCATCCATACCATGACGGGTTCAATTTTCAACTGAACTGACCCCATAGCCGGACCGACCCCTCCTTTCCATTTGCCTCGCAGGAGATCCTTTAAATATACGGCAAATCATTTTGAATCTTGACAGAGTTCGTCCTGCATTCTCGCTACCCTCTTCTGCTGTTCTTCCAACCTCTTCAACCACGTCTGCGCCGGCTTTTGTCCCTTACTCCTCCACACGCTGAGCAAGTCGCCTCCCTCACATCGCCACCATGCCCACCTTGGAAGAGATCCCCGATGAGATCATCCACCACATTCTCTCCTACGTGTCGCCGGAGAACAATCTGCTCAGCGTTCAGCTGCTCTCGAGACGACTCAACACGATCGCCAACGAGCCGCTGCTATGGCGCCAGCACTGTCGGACGTCCTTCAAGTACTGGGGCCCTGACCATGACTTCCAAGCCAAGCTCGACGGCAAGGTCTCCGACGTCGACTGGAAGGGGCTGTTCCTCGTACGCAAGGCGACCAACGCCCGCATCTCCAACCTCTTCGACGGCATTCTCGCCACCAAGCTCGGCCGCGTGAGGAGGTTCGAGCAGATTTGCCTCCTCGGCTACGACGCAAAGGACTTCCTGCTAGAGCAATGTCACACCATTGACACGGCGGACGACGTGCTGGCCAGGCGGTAGGAACTGATAGGTATTCCTCAAGCCACCACTCCGATCACTGAAACGAGCGCTCAGGTATCACAGCAAGGCCCTTCTCGCGAGCCTCCGCCGAGGACTCGCTCTCGACGTCTGGGACAGCCTGCGCCGCCATCCGGATATCGTGGCCAGCGGGCGAGACCCCCCGTGGCGAAGACCGCGCGCTCTGGAGTCGGCTCTCTCTGCTCTGGACATGTTTGTCATCCAGGATGATGCGGGCGACATGAATCACGTAGGTCTTTGGTTGACTGCGCCCGGCGCCGTGCATGAACTGACATGGTGTCAAGGTATCCCGCATCCTCGATGACCTAGCCCTCGAGTTCCGGGTCCTCTCAACATAGCTTTGAGCGACAAAGCACGCGAGACAAGTCACTGGCTCTGAACCGATGGCTTCGAACGCATAATCTGACAGGCATGAGCGATCCTCACAAGAACTATCGGAATCTGAGAAACTGTTTCATCGGCCAAGCCCTGCGACAGGAGGAACACGAGTCGCTACCTCTCATCTCCGTGGCCATCTTCTGCTGCCTCGCGGAACGCCTGGGTCTGAACGCGCACTGCCTGGCCATTCCGGGCCATGTACATGCAGTAGTGTATGCCACGCGCGACACGAACCTCGACGGTGTCAAGACGGAGACGGGGGAGGGAAATATTGAGCCTGCAATTGATGAGATGTATCTGGATCCTTTCGCGTCAGACTATGAAGTATCCAAAGACTCGCTGCGTACCCTCGTGCTCGGTGTTGGCTGGCAGAGGTCTCTGGAAAGCCTCCTCCACCCCGCGCCCGCCGCGACGCTCGTCGTGCGGATGGCCACCAACATCAAAGCCACGTACACCTACCACCGCGGCCAAGACCCGTTTCTGCGCGCCGGGAACATGCTGCACGGCCATCCTTCGGAGAACCTCGAGCTCGCCGTCTACGCCCAGGCCTGGGCGACGCTGCTGCTCACGCCCGGCGCGCCCGAGGAGTTTGGCGAGAGCAGCCGCGAACTCGCCTTCTGGTTCAATGCGCACCGCACAGAGGACGTGTGGCTCATTGAAAAGTACTACTCGCCCCTCAGCGAGCGCATACTGGGCACCTCGGCCAGCGAGTTCACGCGCCCCATGCGCAGGGAGGACGAGGAGTCGCCCGTGCCGCGGCGACGGGTGCCGGACATGACCTTCCGCATCGGCCAGGTGGTGCGGCACGCACGGTACGACAGACTCGGCTTGGTCTACGGGTGGATCCAGCACGCGGGCATTACCTTCTATAACTGCATGTAAGTGTCCGGCTCGTTTCGCGTCTCCAGTTTTTGTACGTTGACCCCGTCGACAGGATCGAGGACGGGCCGCCGGCTGTTGTGGCCAGGGCTGATAATCTGGAGCTCGTCAAGGAATCCCGAATCTGGCTCCGAAATCGGTTTTGAAAAGGCGGGGCTCTACT
>NW_003315023.1:178862-179347 GCF_000150825.1 Verticillium alfalfae VaMs.102
GCAGAATCTCCTTTCTTTTGGACTTGCCCTCTCATATTCTTTTCATAAATTCTTTTCCTACAAGGAACTGTGGGAGACGGTCAATTTCAGCAAACTGCTTTTCGTTGGGCATCTTTCTTCTGCATTCTCCGCAACTGAGGCCATCTGTTGACGGTAGCTCTCGAGATCCTTTTCGGCCGTCGTCAGGTGCTTCTTGTACTTCTGCAGGTCGCGTTGCATCGTGACCTTGTCGACCTTGAGCTCCGTGTTCTTCCTTGAGAGCCGCCTCGCTGAAGCCGGGTCCGGCTTTCCGCAGGGCTTCTTCGAGGAAGTGAATCTTGAGTTTCAGGCCAAAGTTCTCCTTCTCGATCCGGTCAATGACATTTTCTTGTTCGCGCAGCGACAGTTGATTGCCGTCCTGCAAGGGGCCTTTGCCGTCTCCTCTCCTCGGCAGTGGTACGAGCGGGGGTCGAGTTTGGCACTACTCGTGTCGACCCTGCGGCAAG
>NW_003315023.1:179447-183216 GCF_000150825.1 Verticillium alfalfae VaMs.102
CCATCATGTTGAAGTGACCGAGTCCTCGGCCGACGTGGCGCATGCGGTCCTGGATGAAACGGGCGTGCCGGCCGCGACCCAGTCGGCGTCGTCGTCCATGGGACCCAGACGGACGGGCCCGTTCTTGAGGCCGTCGAGCTCCCAGACGGCGCCGTGGCGGGGGACGATGGCGATGAAGTGGAAGCCCGAGTCTGAGTCGACTTTGGTCTTCTTCTTGCGCCTGGGCGTCGCCGTCGCCGCGGGCTGCTCTTTCTCTTCTTGGGCGTCGTGGTGCGGCGGCGGCGGCCTTGGCGCGCTTCTTGGCGTTTTTCTGAAAGGCGCGGCGCTGTTGCTGAGACAGAGGTCGGCGTTGAGGTGGTCCATTTTGCGCGTGAGCGAGTTGTGGATCGTGCGGATGTGGGCGTTTTGGCTGAGGGCGTGGCCGCGCAGGGCGAAGCACATGTCCTTCGTCGCGTCGCGGAAGGCCTGCAGCTCGGGCCCCAGCACGACGTCGCTGTTCATGACTATGTTCATCATGGCGACTGTCGCGCAGGCATTGTCTGTTGTCTGCTGTCTGTCAGGAGGGCTCACAACATAAAGGTAGGAGGGAGGGGGAAATGCTACTTGATTGGCAAACCAGATACCGTCGTCTTGGCCCTGTTCGTCGTCGACCTCGCAGTCTTGGGCGAAATACTGGTAGAGGAAAATGAGGCCGTAGACGGGCTGGGGCAGGAGCTGCAGAGAATCCTCGTCGAGACTGAAAAGTTCCTGAATCTTGACATCTTTGACGCCGCAGTCGCGCAAAATGGCGTTGAAAAAAGCCTGCCAAGCTGTCAGTGACGCTGCACGATACTTGTGAAGGGGCATAAAATAAATAAATCAAGTACATACCGGCTCAGACTCGAGCTCGCACCAGCCGGTCCACTGGTGGATATCCTCCGTGGTGACGGGTGCTAGGGCCTCCTTGAGGGTATCCTCCGACGAACGGTACCGCGTCACGACGGCCTCGGTGGCTTTGCGCTTGGGGTTGCGCTTCGGCCCCTTGGTGTCGTCCATGATGGCGAGCTCGTCGGTTGCGTCGTAGTCAGTATCAGGAAGGAGTGCTCGCTTCCGTTTGCCCTTTGACTTGACGACAGACGAAACGGCGGGAGTCGACAAGGGCGTCACAGTTATGAGCTCATCGGGCTCGTCAGCGACGGTAGCCGGAGACTTTGTTGTAATCGGACCTTCGGAAACGTCAATAGCCGAGTCATCATGCGGATCAGCCATATCAGTTCGACCCAGGGCGCGCCGTGTAGGTTTGGTGACGAGGGACATGAGAGTTGGCGTGTGTGGGTAAGGGCAGGGAGATTGCAGTCGTGATGGGATGGTGAGTCTCTTGGGGTAAAGATGTAGTGACGGAAAGTGGGTTAAGATGAGGTATGAAGGCGAGGAGGAAGTGGTAGGTGCAAGTCATGCAAATAGGGTTTTGGCAGGTTCAGGACTTCAGGATGGAAGGATCCCATTACAATACGACGGACTTTTCCACATTGTGCCATTCGTCAATAGGATACATGAACGTGGGGAGTTGTTTGCAGCGGGCAGTGATCAGGCCGATAATGAGAGTGATGATACGAGAACCAGCCAAACGCGGCAAGAGCGAGCCTTCCACGTAGGGCTTGGCCATGTTCTTCAGGCAACTTGAAAGAACCTGTATACACACCTCCAGTTGCAGATTATCACATCGCTCCAGAGCAACATCCAGATACGAGGCTCGTCGACTGAGGGAGCGATCTGCCGGGATCCTTAAACAGAGAGAGCTGGTCAAGTGGATGTGCTGGGTCGTAGCATCAAAGAATCATTGCAGCATCCTAGTCGATGGTTTTCTGAGAAGGAGAATAAGGTAGGGCGAGTTGGCTGAAGCGCTCTGACGACGATAAGCAGGATACATATGATAGCAAGGGCATGCCTTTCTAATTACAGCGTCGCTGAGAAACCCCGTCGTCGCATTGACCCTGTGCGACGAGCTGGTGTTGCAGCAGATTCACACCGCACACCAGGCGCTGCATCCAATTTACCACGAGGCTGTCCAAAGTTGCCCTGTGTCAAAGCTCACTATCGATTATCTAATCCAAAAAACCAATCACGAACCGTCAACAAACCAAGCTGCCAGGAGCTGTGCCCCACGTACCAAAGAAAGTGTTGTTCCAGGACCCGTCGCGTCCAGAGACGTGAAGACATTCATTCACGCAGAGCCATCATTTTCCACTCGCCAGTCGGCCTTCTTGACCTTTCCCAAGGGCCACCACCCCAGCTCTCCCAACATTGGAGCGTCTCATTTATGGTCGGTCTTTGATCCCCCCTACACCACATCAGCAGGCTCCTCTGCCCGCTGCCCAACCTTTCGTCCTTTCTGCAATCCCAACCGGCATGCAGCCATGAGCGACACACCCAGACAGCGGACTGGTGGTTTCCCACAAACCCCAGGAACCGCAGCCCCGAGGCGAAGAGTGCCTCTCAGCCCTTCCGAATCACCTCCATCAGCGGCCTCGCGCACCTCACGGCCCTCCCGACTCTCCTCCACCCTGCCACTGGCGCCAGCGACAGCGCAAACGTCGACAGCCGTCGAGCCTCTGATACCTCTGACCTTCCTCGATGGCCCGCAGCAGCGATTCTACGCCGCCGCGGTGTACGTCATCCTGTGGGCGTGGAAGCTCTACGACTATGTCGGCTTGATAGAGGACAACGACATGTCCGTGTGGCTCTTTTTCAAATGGGTCTTGATTGACTTTGTCTTCCTCATGGGCCTCCCCGAGATGAGGATACCTTGGCTCGAGCTCTCCCAGACCACCGTCCTCAGCGTCTGGGCCTTCCACTCGATCACAAACTGGCTGCTCATGTTCAACATCGGCCTGCCCTGGCAGCCGTGGCTCATTGGCTTCCTCAAGATGTTCTATGACCGCGAGATCTCCGTCTCCGAGCACAGCGTCAAGGTCTCTTCCATCCTGCACAACCACTCGCTCATCATGGGCCGGCAGATCATCAACATTCTTCCCGAGGGGTAAGCCCTGCGTTGCCATGTCCCTTCTGTCGAGCGCCTATGCTAACCATGCCCCAGCTCCGCCGTGCTCAACTACGAGCAGATCCCCTTTTGCCTCGGCGAGGGCCGCGATACTGTGTCTGTGCCGTTGCAGTTCAACTCGACCATCCCCGCCGAAATCGAGCTCATCCGTATCGACTTGCAGACCGACGAAGAGGAGACGATCCGGATGACCAAGAAGGAGGTCAATAAGATCGCCAAGGGCATCAAGGACCTCATGGTCGACTCGAACCCCGTCTCCGTCGATATTCCGTTGAAGAAGCCTGGTATCTACCGCCTGGGCAAGGTGCTCGACAACTACAAGCTCGAGGTCAAGCGAGTCACCAAGGACACATACATCGTCCCGTGCCCCAAGGTCGAGTTCCGCAAGACAGAGGCGTCCGATCGCTGCAAGCGAGACTTGTCCGACCTCTTCATCGACGTCACCGGCACCCCGCCGCTGAAGATCCACTACAGCAGGACCATCAATGGCAAGGACCACAGCTTCCACTTCCAGAGCCTGCAGCCGGACGACTTTGCCTCGCCTCTCCTCGGCTCACAATCATCGGCGCTTGTGCTTCCCCAGAACGGCGACTCTGCCTGGGTCAAGCCCCAGGCTGTCGAGGTCCGACTGAACGAGACCCTCGACACGTCCGGCCAGTGGCAGTACGCTGTGACCGAGGTTCACGACGGTTTCGGCAACGTGCAGAAGTATGGCGATGGAGGCCCTGA
>NW_003315023.1:184591-189616 GCF_000150825.1 Verticillium alfalfae VaMs.102
CCAAACTTGATGTGTGCGAAGGGCGACATTGGACGGCCTCGATCTGAACCTTCCAGGTGAGTCCTCACGGCGGCCCTAAGCCTTGCTTCTCTCATGCTAACAGTTGCAGGCGCTTCGCCTTACCACGTCCAGTACTCAGTCCGCCACAAGCCCTCCGCGGCGCCGATTCCCAGGAGCACAAAGGACTTCGACGCTGCTCAGAACCCGGGCCACCCATCGCCATGGACACGTCCAAGGCTGGCGAGTACACGTACACCTTTTCGGCGCTGGCAGACGTTCTCTACGATAGCGACAAGAACTTCACGCCTCTTGTGGTGCGCCAGCGCGTCAACGCCAAGCCCTCTGCATCCTTTGTGAAACCTGGACAGTCGTTCAAGTACTGCCAGTCGGAGCAGGACAACGAGGACAAGATTCCCATTACGCTCACCGGCATTGCGCCCTTTTACCTCGAGCTTGAGATTAAGCACCACGGCGGAACGGTGCCCGAGGTGTACCGGATCCCCAGCATCAGCACCAACTCGTACTCGATCCAGATGCCGCGACAGCATCTCCACCTCGGCGTGCAGCACGTGCGAATCCGCGAAGTCCGCGACGCGCGCGGCTGCCTCCAGCGGTACGACCTCAACGCGCCTTCGGTGCAGGTCCACCTGTACGATGCGCCGGCCATCTATCCCCTCGAGACGCGGGAAGACTTCTGCGTGGGCGAGCGCATCGCCTACACCCTGTCCGGCACACCGCCGTTCGAGATCTGGTACGACTTCCAAGGCCAGCAGCGCAAGGCCAAGTCACAGACGACCAGCTTCCGGCGCGTCGCCGAGACGCCGGGCGACTTCACCATCACGTCCGTCTCGGACAAGGCCTCGGAGTGCCGGGCGTCGGTCGACATCACCAAGACGATCCACCCGCTCCCCGCCGTGCGGATCAGCAAGGGCAAGCAGACGCGCGTCGACATTCACCAGGGCAACGAGGTCGAGATTCACTTTGACTTTTGGGGCACGCCGCCGTTTGAGTTTACGTACACGCGCAGCTCGAACCCGAAGCGGGGCCAGAAGGTCGAGGTGCTCGAGACGAAGCGCGGCGTCTCGTACGAGACGAGCACCGTGATCCGTGCGAGCGAGGAGGGCACGTACGAGGTCGTTGCCATCAAGGACAAGTTCTGCTCCTTCTCAACGCAGCAGGTCCAGGACGGCAAGGACCAGAAGCTGCTGAAGTACTAGGCGCAGGCGAAAGCTGTAGACGACGGCAGCAGACGAGGCAGACGAGAGGCAGACGAGAGCCGCAGACGTATGCGGGCACAAGATGGGAGATGAGCTGGAACAGGGGCTGGGACGGGCAATGAAGGAATGTCCAGCACGGGCGGGCTGCTTCTGGCGAGGTGCAGTGCGGCACCGCGGGACATCTATACCACGGCATGGCGTTTGATTCTGTAGGGATATTCAGGTTCGATTGTGCATTGTACCGCGTGAGTTGACTGGCGTTGGTGCGTGTGACTGAATACTGACTGGCTGTATTGAGCTGTTGGTGATTTGTTGACTGGCTGTTATTGTAGCAAGTTCCAAGTCCGTCTTGTATACGACAACAGACCTGCAGCATGGAATTGCAAAAGCCGACGGTTCGGGTTGATCGAATGCCCAATCTCAGGCGAGCGGCCCGGGCTGTCCGGACATCCAACATGGCCGAAGCTCGCGGAACGATCTATATCATGTACGAGTGATCATGTGCGAGTGACCATGTGCGAGTGAGGCACATGTGAACCCCCAGTGGAATGACGAGCACTAGAACAGAAGTTTTACCAGCCAGCGTGGAAGCAAGACCACAAAGCCCGAGCAGCATCCGAAGACATGTACAGTGGAAGGCAGTGACAGACAATGCGCATCCGGATCAGCTCAGCAAGCCAGTACGGAATGACGCATGAAAGTCAAGCTGGCCTCTGACGAGCATGGCTGGCTCGTAGTTCATCGACAGGGCACGAACTCTGAGCGGCTGATTGCTGGGCTGCTTCGTGCTGCGGGTTGAGTGCCTGAGGCTGGCGTAGGGGAATCAACCAGCCCGGTCACAGGAACCTTGCGTTGGTCTAGGCAAGACGCTGACTCGGGAACTTTGGTCCTTAGGACCGCGGATGTGTGTGCGAACGGACTTGGATGGACACTCATGAGCTGAAAGACTGTATGATTGATATCCCAGGGTCTTGGGTTTGTTACGTGAGTTGCGCAGGGCTGGCATTACCAACACGAGGGTACTTGAGACAGAGACAGACAGAGGCACCCTTGATCAGAGACCCGGTCCGCATCAACACGCTTGACAGATATGTGAGCAGGGTAGCAAGCGGTGTCGTGCACAGCGTCGCGGCTGGTCCTGACCCTTCCTTGGGTCATCTCGTCAAGATAGTGTCACTGGGCTCGCAGCCACGACCAAAAGCGTTCCCCCATTAGCACTAGTGCTGTGCAGACAGAGGCAGAGGTACTAACTCGGACGAGCGACGCCAGTAGGATAGGTAGCTAAGGCAAGGTGCTCTCAGAACTATAGAAAGAGTACTGAAGCCAGGATCCAAGACCAGAGCAGAACTCACCCATCCGGCAGGACATGCCCCCGGCCCGTATACATTTCACGAGCATACCAGGCCTAGAGGCGCTGACGCCACGGGACCAAAGCAACTGAATCACCTTCAAACAGAATCCTGCCCCCGAAGGACGAAATGAATCCCGTAAATCAGCGGACAATTGGAATATGATTATGACGGTCCAAGGATGGCGCGGCGGCGCAGGCGCCTTTGGCCTACATATGATTCGTTATGGTGTAACATATCATCATCATCATCTCGTTCAGATGTGCCGTCCTCTTTGCAGACCGCTCGCGCAAGGGGTGACAGAAGCCGCACGCCGAATCTGCCAAACGCAGGTATCATCTAGACAGACTCCTGCTTCAGGCCCTCTTAACACCTCTCATCTCAATCAAATGCTCTGAAGCTCTGCTTCCTAGATCCTCAGCGATACATGAAGATCAGAGAACTCTAACTGATTTTGAATCAATGTCAAGTATAGTGTCACGGTTCAGTGAGCTTACCTTGTGAGTGCGGCTTTTTGTCGCCCCTCGGTAGGTAGCCGTCTAGTGGGACCACCAGCTCGCTGCCAGGCATCTTTCTACAGAACACCCTCACCTCCGACGACATTGTGTTGCAATGAACGAGCTGCAATTCAACAAATGGTATTAGCAAGGATATCAACTTCAGATCCAACCATGGTCTGTAGATACGCGCAAGTCACGCCCGATATGCGTATCCACCAGTCTACTCTGCAACCTCGATCCTCTTGATCATGTCCCCCCCAATCCTCGCAATCTCCAACAAGACGGCCTCCTTGTTCACCTCGACCTCGGCCCCGTCCCCGACGGCCGAAAAGTTAAAAGGCAGGCCGACCCGGAACGCCTGCCTCCGGAGCTTGGGCTGCCAGATGGCCCCGACGACGGCGTCCCCGCGGCTGCCGCGGAAGAAGATGAGGCTGTCCTCGTACGCGGCCTCGAGCTCGCCGAGCAGCACATCCACGGGATGCCGTGCCAGCGGGAGCGGCACCTTGCCCGTCCGGGCGTCGAGGTTCTTGAACGCCGAGTGGCGCGCACCCGCGTCGGCGGCGGCGTCGCGGAGCACGCGCTTCGTCTCCTTGGACGAGAGGTGGAGGAGGAAGTCGTAGTCTGCGAGGGACGGCTCGAAGAGGGCGTCAATCTCGAGCGCGACGTCCTGCTCGCGGACGAGGCGGACGGCCGACTTGGCAAGGCGCGTCATGCGCGTCGCCGAGAGCTTCGTCGGCGCCGTGCGTGTGTACGACTGGCCCGTTGGGTCGTGGGAAGTGGCGACGAAGAGCACGGCGTGGTTCATGGTGGGGTCGCGCGCGCGCCAGGCCGCGAGCGTTGTTTGCGACAGCGCCGCGTCCGCTGGAGACATGTCGTCGGAAAAGTCGACGACGAGGGGCTGCGTGCGCCAGTCCCAGCGGGAGAGGAAGAGGAGGGTGCGCAGGAAGCCGGACTGCGCGCTCGAGGGGATCTTCCACGGGTGCGGGCGCAGGAAGACGTGGAGCACGAGGAGCTCGATGAGCTCCTCGGAAATGTGGCCCGTCAGCTTGTGGCTGTTGAACCAGTGCTTGGTCATGCGGATTGCGGGCGAGAGAGCGGGGAGGCGCGTGCAGAAGCTGGCGATGGACTGCGTGTGGAGCGGCAGGTCATTGTTCTGCCAACGGATCTTGTGTAGCGTCTCCTCGGCGGCGAGCCGAACATAGGGGTCGAGCGTCTTGTTCTTCGCCTGGCGCTCGAGAAGTGTCTCCTCGGGATCCGAGTGGACGCGCAGGCGGAACGCCGCGCCGTTCTCGTAGACGACGTCGAGGAAAGCCAGGTTGTCCGAGTCGCGGACGGCATTGTCACGGCCGAGGCACGTTGTGATGTTGTCCTTGGCGGCCTTCAGCCTCCTGTCAATGTCAAGCAGGAATTCAATCTTGGCCTCCTGGATCGCCACCACATTCTCAGGCCACTTGCTCGACGCTTCGAACGTGAGCGTCACGTCCATAGGAACGGCAGTGCCCTTGTGGAAGCCGATGACGGGCGGCTGAATCGAGGCGTAGCGGAGTTCGGGCACAACAGGCGCCAACCGCCTGATGGAAAGGGGCAGGTCCTCGAGACTGCGAAGGTCGTGCTCCATCGTCTGGAAAGCGCGCCTCGCCGTGTCGAAAGCCTCCTTGTCAACGGGCGTGAACTCGAGACCATCCGGCGTCTTGCCGCCGTAGAAGTGGATGTTGCTCTCCTCGACGCTCGCGTGCAGCTTCAGCACGTAGCGGGTAATCTCCTCGCAGATGCCCGCCGCAGATGTCTGTTTCCAAGGGACACACTCGAGGATGCTGCCGTCCTTGAATCTTCGCAGCTCCGACTTGTCACCCCAGAACTGACGGAACCTGGCGGCTTCCTTCTTGCGACTCGGCCGACGGACCATTACTCCATGGGCTTGGCCATGTTGCCCAGGTCAAAGACGACCCCGATGAGCAC
>NW_003315023.1:190364-194090 GCF_000150825.1 Verticillium alfalfae VaMs.102
TCGAGCCAGACCTTGCCGAGGATGCAGGCATCCGCGAAGGCTTTGCACTGGGTCCTCGCGCGGGGTCAAGACGCGCAGGTATGTGACGAATGTCTCCTCAGCCTTGAGGGTTGAGTTGTAGAACGGGGTCGGGGCGTCTGCGCCGTCGGCCCTTGTTGTTGTTTGCGGTGGAGATGAGCTTGGACTTGGCGAAGAGGCCGTCGGGGGCGCAGGGGATGATGCGGATGGCATATTCAGCTTCGTCGTCGTCGTCGTCGTCTTCGTCTTCGTTGTCATCGTCTCGGTCGTCACCCTCCTCCTCTTCCGAGTCGTCTTCTTCCGATTTTCCCGCCTTGTTGCCGCCCTTCTTCACGCTCTCCGATTCGACCTTGGGAAGAATGGTCAAAATAGGCAGAAGGCTGTTCTCGTTGAGGTTCTCGAACAGAAGGTCGACAGACGACCCCAGGGCCTCGCGAACGCCAGCGGCAATGTTGGCGATATAGTAGGCGCGACGGTAAAAGTAGCGCATGGTCTGGAAGTCCTTGTCCTGGAAGAGCGAGGCGGGCATCTGCACAATCATGTCGACGCACTTGTCCTCCTGGCCCTGGATCATGGTGCGCGAGACGTAGCTGCCGACGACATTGCAGGCAGCGGGCTTGGCGTAGGCGAGCTTGTAGGGGGCGTCGGCGGCGGGCTTGGGGTCGGGAAAGGGGATCTGGATGTGGTGCTTCTTCTGGAACTTGCGCGTGGCATCGGAGATCTGGGAGGGGCAGGGGGGTCAGCATAGTTCACGGCCGCGAGACGAGTGTTCGATGTAGAGTCGAGAGGGGAGTTCGTACGGGGGCGGCCTCCTGCGGGGCAATGCCGTCGATGACATGTTTGATCTGCTTCAAAAGGGCGTCGGCGCCGTCAAAGGTCTCTGCGTAGTCGACCTTGACCTCCTTCAGGAGCTCTTCGGTCTGCAGGACGAAAGGACTGGCCGTGGCCATGGCGACGGATCGTTTGGACTTGGGGGCGTCGCCATTGTGAGAGACCTTGCGTCGCTTGGCGCCAGACTCCATGGTGGCGTGGGTTGTCGGTTGGCAGGCCGGGTGAAGGAGCTTTAAATTTTGGCCGAGGGAAAAAAAAGGTATTAGACGACCGTATGCCCTCGCAAAAACGCATGAGCTCCTACTCGCCATTTGACGGACTCTGGTCGACCTGCACCTCGACGTGAACTTTTTTCTGCAGCGGCGTGGGGCTCTGATAAGATAAGGCGGGACGAAACGACGACAGAGCTCCAGCCACATGCTGGCAGTCGTAGCTGACATAATACAGTGGCCGTGCTCGCCAAGAGAGGCGCGGCAGAGGACTTACCCGGATGACGGAACAATGCGGGGAACGAGGAACGGCGGAAGAATGCTACGTTCTTGTGTGTGTGCCTTGGACCTGGGGGAGCAAGGGGAGCAAGGGGAGCAAGGGGAGCTAGAGGAGCCTGGGGCACTGGGGCACTCCGCACGTCGGAAGGCTGTCGGAAGCGATCCTCGGCAGCTGGGCCACATCCCGAGCCCTCTTCAGTGGTGGTCACCAGTGGTGGTCACCAGTGGCTCACTCACACAGTGGCCCGCAGTGGCTCGCCTGGCTCAGTGGCCCAGTGGCCCAGTGGCTCAGTGGCCCAGTGGCCCAGTGGCCCAGTGCTGGACCCAGGTGCAGCTTCCCCTTTGGATCGTTCACCTCGGCCACTGCCGGTTTAAACAGCCGGGTCAATAAAGTCGCCCTCCATCGCCGGCTGCACCTCGACCATTGTCGCCGTTGTTGCTCGCTCCTCCTTCTCTTCTCCCACCCCCCTTCCTCTCTCTCTCTCCTCCGGCTTCGCTTCCTGAACCTACTCTCTACCCATTGCTCTTCTTCTGCTTTATACCCTGAACGTCCCCCCCTCGTCATAGTCTGACCCTGGTCACTCTGCCTGTGTGTCTCATCGTCGCTACAACCCCTCCACCCCTCTGGTAGTCAGTCCATCACAGTATAGGCATTGGGACCATTCACCTACACAACACAATGTCTTCTGCCGCGCTCTGCCTGAGGACAGTACGAGCCTATGCTCGCCATGGCTCCAATGTAAGCCTCCCCGTACTACGCCCGACCATCGCTCGTCAATGGCCGGCGGCAGCCAAGTCACAGGCAGCGAGACTGACACGGGCCCATGCAGACCACACCCCTCCTGGCGCGCGCCTTCTCGGCGTCCAGCCGCCGACTCGAGATCAACAAGGTGTTTCCCTCGGCGGCTGAGGCCCTCAAGGACATGAAGCCCAACTCGACGCTGCTGTGCGGCGGCTTCGGCCTCTGCGGCGTGCCCGACACGCTGATCAACGAGGTGCTGAAGAAGCCCGAGCTCACGGGTCTCACGGCTGTCTCGAACAACGCCGGCACCGACACGTCGGGGCTCGGGCAGCTGCTCAAGACGAAGCAGATCAAGAAGATGGTGGCCAGCTACATTGGCGAGAACAAGACGTTCGAGACCATGTACCTCACGGGCGAGGTCGAGCTCGAGCTGACGCCGCAGGGCACGCTCGCCGAGCGCTGCGCCGCCGGCGGCAAGGGCATCCCGGCCTTCTACACGCCGGCGGCCTTTGGCACGGTCGTGCAGACGGGCGACCTGCCGCTGAAGAACAAGGCCGACGGCACGCCGGCCGAGTTCTCGTACCCCAAGGACGTCAAGGTGTTCAACGGCAAGTCGTACCTGCTCGAGCACAGCATCGACGGCGACTACGCCTTTGTCAAGGCCTACAAGGCCGACAAGCTCGGCAACTGCCAGTTCCGCCTCGCCGCCAACAACTTCAACGGCGCCATGGGCCGCAACGCCAAGATGACCATTGTCGAGGCCGAGCACATTGTCGAGCCCGGCGAGATCAGCCCCGAGGCCATCCACCTGCCGGGCATCTACGTCAAGCGCGTCATCCAGAGCACCGAGGACAAGAAGATTGAAAAGTACACGTGGGCCAAGGACGACAGCGACGCGTCGGCCAAGTCGGCGCTCGGCTCGGGCGACACGGCGGCCAAGCGCGAGCGCATCGTGCGCCGCGCCGCCAAGGAGTTCAAGAACGGCATGTACGCCAACCTCGGCATCGGCATGCCCATGCTGGCGCCCGGCTTCGTCGGCCCCGAGGTCGAGGTGCAGCTGCAGTCGGAGAACGGCATCCTCGGCCTCGGCCCCTACCCGAAGAAGGGCCTCGAGGACGCCGACCTCATCAACGCCGGCAAGGAGACGGTGACGCTGAACCCCGGCGCCGCCGTCTTCGGCAGCGAGGAGAGCTTCGGCATGATCCGCAGCGGCCGCATCAACCTCACCATCCTCGGCGCCATGCAGGTCAGCAGCACGGGCGACCTCGCCAACTGGATGCTGCCCGGCAAGGTCAAGGGCTTCGGCGGCGCCATGGACCTCGTCAGCAACCCCAGCGCCACCAAGGTCGTCGTCACCATGGAGCACACGGACAAGAAGGGCAACCCCAAGATTGTCAAGCAGTGCGCCTTTCCGCTGACGGGCCGCGCCTGCGTCTCGCGCATCATTACGGAACTGGTAGGTGCATGCCGTGCGAAGACGAGGGAGAGAATGTACGCTAACGTTGGGCAGGGTGTCTTTGACGTCGACTTTGCCCACGGCCTGCAGCTCGTCGAGATTGCCGACGGCGTGACGGTCGAGGAGATCAAGAGCAAGACGGAGGCGCCGGTTCACCGTCGCCGAGGACCTCAAGCCCATGCTGTGAGAGG
>NW_003315023.1:194258-205271 GCF_000150825.1 Verticillium alfalfae VaMs.102
TTTTCGAGGCGTACCCAATCTACATTTTTCCTATGCGCACAGCTTGGTCTTGGCTTGGCTCGGTGTTGGTCGATCGTCATGAATGGAAGGAATCGTTCCATACGTCTGTCTCGATGCCCAATGGTCAACATGTCTGTCTCGCAAGATGTCGTTGCAGGGTCGATGAATGCTGTCTCGATGTCCAGATGGTCAACATGTCTGTCTCGAAAGATGGCGTTGCACGGTGAATGAATGCTGTCACGATGTCCAAATGGTCAACATGTCTGTCTCGAAACATGTCGCTGCACGGTCAATGAATGCTGTCTCGATGATAAATGGTCGGACGGGCCGAGGGGCATGAGGCAAGGCTGAGACGAGGCTGCGTGTGAACACTGTCCTTGGCACAGTACAGCATATGCTTCGTCATCGTCCTGGAAACGCTCATCGACCGCTTCATCATGCACACCTGAACACACCCCCGGCCATGTACGATCGCGAAACGGGCCAGGTATACCGAGAGACCGTCGTGTCCGGTGCGCCGCGGGGGGCCGAAGCCGACTGGGCGCGACACGTCGATCTGCCATCCTGGAGGGGTCGTTCCGGCCGAGGCGTCCAGGGCCCCAGGTCCCTCGCCGACATGGCCATGCATACTGTGGCCGAGAACATCGGCTCTCTCTCTGACGACCATCTCGGGCGGCACGTCTTGCCTGCGAGGATTCTGTGGAGGATCTGGCATCTGTTGGAGAACCGGTGCGTATGCCAGTCTGGCAAGCTACGGATGATGTTGATGATGATGATGATGATGATGCTGACGGCAACACAGCGGCGTCTGCTTCCAAGCATGGAAGACCTTCTCCAAGCTCCTCCTCGCCGAGGACGAGGACAAGACGCTCGACCTCTACCGCTTCCGCCACCACATCTGCCGGCCGTCCCAGGACCTCGCGCGCTACCTGCAGCCTCTGCAGTCCACGTCGGTCGACTTCCTGTGCCACCTCAGCATCAACGGGCGGTGCGCCTTTGACACGAGCGAGCTCCTCGCGCTCGCCTCGCTGCGCAACCTCGCCGCCCTCGAGATCATCCAGCCCGCCGATGCCGCGGCGCGCGCCAGCTTCCCCCGCGTCAGCGACCGCCTCGTGCGCTCGTGGTCCGAGGCCGCGGCCCCCTTTCCGCGGCTGCGCGTCCTGCGCCTCTGGGGCGACGACGCCGTCTCGCAGCACTCGCTGCCCTACCTCGCCCGCTTCCCCGCCCTGCGCCTCTACGACGTCCACGGCGCCCGCAGCGACTGGCCCGCCGCCGACGTCCTGGCCCAGCACCACGGCTGGACCGTCGGCGCCCCGCTCCACGGCCTGCAGGACTCGCTGCTGTGGTACCTCATGCTGTTCGCGCCGCTCGACGAGGACGGGCGGACCACGCACGGCGGACCCGGCGTCACGCTGAAGGAGCTCGCGCGCGGCATCGACGAGGGCCTCGTGAGCTTCGGCCAGAACGCGAGCCAGCCGCTCCGCTTCGCCGCCGAGCCGCCGCCGCCGTTCCTCGACGTCCTCAGCGACTCGGCGCGCGCGAACCGGTCGCTCTATCTGGATGCGCCGTCCTATGACCTGCAGACCTGCAAGCGGTTTCCCTTTGAGACGTGGGCGTTTTTTCTCTGCGCCTTTCTCGAGCAGCAGGACCGGGCGCGAGTGGAAGCCGAGCGGCGGGACGAGTCCTCCGACAAGCAGCCCAGCCAGGAAAAGTCCTCAGACAGGCAGCTCAGGCAGGAAAATTCCTCAGACAGGCAGCTCAGGCAGGACAAATCCTCAGACAGGCAGCCAAGGCAGGGCAAATCCTCGGACAAGCAGCCCAAGCAGGACAGTTCCCCAGACGAGCAGCCCAAGCACGCCCTGTCGGGCAACCTGCTGCTCCCCCCCAAGCCAATGGCCTGCCTGCAGCTCGGCCACAGCGACAGGGCCGGCATCTCGCCCGCCGTGGCCTATGTCAGCCGCGGGCTGTTCGCCACGTCGCGCTACACGTTCTACCGCACGGGGGAGGCTGCCGCCGCCGTCGCGGGCGAGGGCAAAACCACGAGCAAGCGGCACCAGGAGGCGGCGGGGTTCATGAAGCCCAGGGCCCAAACCTCGACGGTGGAGACGGGCTTGCCGCTGCGGCGGAGGAAGCGCATGCGCATGGACGAGCTGTTGGAGTCGTTCATGAGGTCGTGAGCTTGGTGCGCGCCGTCGTCGGGCTGGCCGGCCAGCCAGCAAGGTTCGTGGGGCAAAGTTCGTGGACGAGAGTTCACCGTCGGCCCAACAGGTTCGCTGCACGCTGGCAGCCTTCAAGGTCACGCCCAACCTTTTTCATTAAGCTCTGGCTCGCAAACTTATATGCGCCGCACACGAGCTGTCGGGGACGAGCTGTCGGAGATGGCAGACATCTGTCTACATAGGAGAATGCTGTCCCCGTCCGAGGCGTCTGCTGCTCTCACACGTCACCGCCCATCACCACACGTCGCATACAGGCGTCCACACCAGCCTAATCAAAACTGACAGACTCGAGCCCTACAGCCAGCTCATCATGCCCACTCACGAGGGATCGTCGGCGCCTCTATTCGACATGGATGCGTATCCGGGACTGCAAGTCGTGGTGCTGAAAAGGCGCTTCGGCGAACTCGAGAACACCATGGACGAAATCATCCGAAAGAGAATGGCATCGCAAAAGAGTATCAAGGACACAGCGAACCTGCACAAACTGCTGCTCCTGCGAACACAGATCAACTCGTTGGCGTCCCAGATGGTTCAGCAGCTCGGCGATGCGGCCACCGGCAAAGTCAACACGGCCCGTCAGCCGCATCGCATTCCCAGGAAGCCTGTGCCCTCGCCGTCCCCACGACATCCCCTGAGTTCCGGCCCTACGGATGTTGAGACCCAGCCATCGCTGAACGGAGCCTCTCTGCCGACTCGTCAGCCTGGCGAGTCTTGCTCGACGCTTGCCGTGGCGCCTATTGATATGAAGACCTCCTTTGTCGCCTCGTCTCTGGGTTTGCACACCCCAGGTTCGAACACACTCGGCCAGCATGCACCTCCGGCGGCCCCTGCAGCTGCGGCGCCTACGGCTGCGGCTCCAACAATCCAGCCCAACCACATCATCTATCGCAAGCTCGAGGCTGCCTACTGGGCACGGTTCTCGTTCCTCAAGAAGCGCATCCACGACGACCACTGGCAAGCCTTCAGCAGCAGAGCCAAGAGCGAAGGCTGGGAAGGCGAGAGGCTGTACGCGGAGGAGCTCGAAATGTTCCACGAGGATATCACCAGCCTGGCCGCCATCGAGACGCAGCATGACTTTCTGCGCTACGGCATGAAGGGCCTCAAGACAAAGGAGGCCGTGGCCGCCTACTGGAAGCTCTGCGTCGAGCGCGCCGCGGCTATACCGTGTCACATCAAGCGGCAGCATCGTCGGCAGCAGCAGTTCAAGGAGGTTCAGGACCTGAATCACGAGCAAGAGGAAGAGGCCCACAGCAGGCACCTTGGTCGACTGCCGCGGCTTGTGGCCCGGTATAGTCGCTCTATGCGGAATCTTCCTTTCGGCGAGGGCCTGCAGATGCTCGCCCACATCCCTTGGCGACATGGACTGCATGGACGGCGACGAGGGGCGGGGCGTCGAGCCGTATGTCATGGTCTCCCCTCTCGTGCTCAAGAGCCTGGAGCGTCCCCGTGCCAGCCGCGGCGAGAAGCTCGCGAAAAGTGTCGTGGAAGAGTTCCGGCGGCAGTACGAGCAACCTCGCAGCACGGAGGACAGCGCCGTGCAAGAACAGGAGGCAGGCGTGATGGAAACGTCGACGCAGAACTGCGAGCACTCTGACGCGTGTGGAGGCACGCTGCGGTTCCACCCCCCTCCGATGCAGGCCGGAACGTGCTTTGATGTTGTCATTTCCCTCGACGACATCAAGTCCACGGAAGCACCCGAGGTGACCGCCGAACGATCTGTCAGAGCCGCGCTCGCGAGGCTCTTCGAGACCCTGGGTATCGCGGCCTTGGGCGACGCCGCCAGGCTCGAGCCGCTTCAGCCGGTCGTCGTCGAGGAGGTGGACGTCCATTACTTTGCGCCCTGGTCCACGAAGAGGCGCGCCATTGCGTGTGCCGTGGCTACCATTCGCGGCCAGCTCTGGGGCGACGGGGCTGTCCTCCGCTCCGAAGCGTCGCCGCAGCTTTGCGAGTTTATCGGAACGCGGTCTGGAGACGGGAGAAGGCCCGCCGCCGATATGCATGCGACTGGTGACTACAACTGTGAGTCTGAGGGGTCGATGGAGCATCAGCCGGACGCTGACATCTCTCTCGACGTGGATTCGGACGCCGACAGCTGGGCCTACTGTACTGTGGAGGACTGGTAGACGGGGGATGCACCGCGGTCAGGTCAACGGTCAAGGCTCACGACAGATTGTCACGGGATGAAGCATGGTGCTACTGAGGGGGGTAAATTGTACTAGACTGCAGTATTGAGCGCACCCTTCCTCGGCCTTGGAGCTTGATGTGTTGATACTGATGCCGTGTGTGATCCCTTTTTTACGTTTTTGTCATTTCCATTTGTCCATTCGATCCTTTCTGTGTTTTGTCATTCGAGTTTGCGCGTTCGATCCCTTTGGTGTTCTTGATTGAGTTGAGTTGTTCCGTTCTGTTGATGTACTTCAGGGGAAAATCGCTTGTTATTTTCCGAAGTCATTTCCTTGCAAGCATTTTTTCGTTTTGGTTATTTTCCGAAGTCATTCCCTTGCAAGCATTTTTTCGTTTTGGTTCTTTTCTGAAGTGATTCCCTTGCAAGCTGTCGCATCCATATGATACTGGCTTCGCATCATTTCGTGTACTGGATCATTTCGTGTTCTGACCCCCAATGTCGATTCCACACCTGAACGCCCAAAAAACCATTCCAAGCCGTCTCGCTGCCGCCAACAGCGACTGCAGAGGCCATCTTCCGAGTGCGGCAAAGATGACACACGTTGGCAAGCGCAGAAACCAAGCCACCATCACCAAGCGCAATAGTCGCTGAAGGGATAGCCACCGTTGCTGCTTGCCGCCTCGTCAGGGTGGTATCCGTTCGGTCCGTGGAGGCGGCGCCTCGCCCGCTCGGCATGGCGCGCGCGGTCCTGCGCGGCGATGACACGGTCGAGCACGGCCTCCTGGTCGCGACTGTCCTGGGTGTACAGGTGATCGTGGGGTCCTCCGCCGGGGTGGCGCTGGTCCTCCTCGCGCAGCGGCTGGGTCCGTCGGCCGGGCCACTGTCCGCTGAGGTGAAGGCGGTCAAAGGGCGTCTGGCTGCTTCTGCTGCTGCTTCTGCTGCTACCGGCGGGGTCGTCGTGGTCGCGGTCCCAGGCGGCGGCGAACTCGTTGGCGAGGCGGACGCAGCAGGCGCGGCGGACGATCCAGCGGGGGTCGTGGGCGTTGACGTCGACGGGCTCGAGCAGGTCGAAGGTCTGGTCCTCGCGGGCGGCGCGGGCGCGGATGGCGGCCATGGATACGTACAGCAGCTCGTCGACGGCGTGGCGCTCGGCGTCCTCGGCGGGCGTCGTCTCGAGCATCCAGTCCTCGCGCATGAACGCCTAGTCGCGCGCGCGGACGACGGCGGCGTCGTGGCCGGTGCCGGTGCCGGCGCAGCCCCAGATGGCCCAGTAGTCGGCCCAGGCGTCGCTGAGGAGGACCTTGGCGCAGGCGGCCGAGAGGACGAGCTCCGTGTGCTTGCAGTCGCGCGTCGTCTGCTTGCGGATGAGGAGCGAGTGGCCGTCGAGGTCGTCGCGCGGATGGCGCGGCAGGAACCGCACGAGCAGCGACACGGTGACGTCGAGGTGGTGGTGCTCGCGCTTGAGGCGCACGATCTTGTTGTCGGCGCTGTGGAGCTGCGCGAGGATCGGTCGGCAGGCTGCGGGTCCTGTCGGCGTCGCAGCTCTGGCAGCGCGCGTGTGCGGCTGATGACGGATGGGCTACGACGAAGGGGCCCGAGGCCACCACGGCCGCGACGGGGGGCGGGAGGACCAGCGTCTGTCTGCAGGTGCGGCAGACATTGCCACGGGGGCGGGGCGGGGGCGAGGTCGAGGTCGAGAGGAGCTGGCGGTTGATCTGAGCGGCCATGGTCATTGTCGATGTGGTAGAAGGAGAAGAAAGAAGGCCAGAGGGAGACCCGGAGCCGGACTAAATACCGTTCCGGGTAGGCACCGATAGTGCTGGCCTCGTCGTCGTGACTGCCGGTGTTTCGGCCCCACCTGCCCGGCGCAGCGCCGGCGCCTTCCGGATTTCACTGCACGATGCACTAGTGGCGCACCTGAGACGGGTGCTCTGCCAATGGTTCTGTGGCAGGGCTGCAGGGCTGTAGGAGGCGGAAGAGATTTGGCCCTTCTTCACCAATCGTTGTCTGATCTGTTCTGCCGGATCAGGAACCATGCACAGCTGGGTTTCTGAGGGGGGAATATGTTTGACTGTTTGCCATCAGTTCAGATGTAGTGTTCGTCAAAGGCACTGGAGAGCTTGAATGACGGTCTCAACATTTACGAGTGAGCAGGATGTGGGGTGTTCATTCGTGATCTTTGGCAGACTGTACCTTTATTCTGACCAAGCTGGAGGACAAGGACAAGGCGCACCGCCTTGGCACCTGCTTGGCACCCGCTTTAGCACAGCATTTGCTCATGTTGTGACCTGTGGATAAACTGGCACTCCATGTTCAGTGCAGTATTCACCAGGAATGGGAGCTGTTGCGGAGCGCCTCGTGTACTGAATGAATACCATCCGCGTTGGCTGATGGCAATGACAGCAGCGGCAAGGTTACCCAACCCAGCCTGGTCTAGTGAAGATGGATTTCTCTGCGACCAGCTGATGATGACCGTGACGGTGAATGACATGGCCTCAGGATCTGCCAGGTACCTACCTGCCTGGGATGCCACAGCGGGTTGCCAGAAACGATGAAGAAAAACTGGGTGAGAATTTATCCGGGGACGCAAGCCCGGTGCTGTTATTGCCAGGGCATCTGCGAGGATCGGTTCCCAGCTTGACTTTCGAACGTGCACCAAAAGGCCTGATCCGGTGTCATAACAAGAGACCAGGACATACAAGAGACCGGGACATACAAGAGACCAGGACATGGCCATGGCCGCCTGACCTCAGTTGCAGAAGCTGGTGGCCCAGACTTCATCAGTCGCGTTCACGGGATGTTTTGACAGCTGGCGGCTGCACAGGCCGGCCGAGGATACTGCCAGCTGCCAGCTGTCCTGAGCGATGTCGTTTGGTACGTCGTTCCGTACAGCGCTCAGACTCGACAGACAGGCCCCGTCACGTCGAGACGCTATGCTTTCCTGACAGCAGTATGCAATGCGTTGAAAAGAGCCCCTGTTCGAGGCCGATACGACGAAAAGCAGGCTGCAACAGGCTCCTACGGCCCACGCCCACGCCCACGCGTCACTCTTCATCAGGATGTGCCGTTCGAAAAATTTCTCTGAGCACCAATACAGCAAGCTGCCACGGGCCAGAGGGTAAGAGAACGTAAAGACCAGCATTCGTCTATCCCCTCGTTTCCCCTCCAGGCAATCATGGTGGAATGAAAGCTAGAGTGAATAGAGGGGAGTGTGTTTTATGATGAAGAAGAGGAAAAGGAGAAAAAACAGGAAAAGCGCGACGGCTGCGGCGCGGTTTTGTTCCCCTGCTGCTGCGGGGCGGATTTCTTTCTGGGCGGGGGGTCTTTTTTTTCGGCGCAGCGGCGCCCGATCCGAGATGAGTCAGCAGTCTGGCACGCAAGGCCGCGATTCTTCAGAGCACAGGAAAATCGGCAGCCTCATCAAATCCTTCCGTAGTGTAGTTGGTTCATCACGTTCGACTGTAACTGGTCTTCATTTCCAATCGAAAGGTCACCGGCTCGACTCCGGTCGGAAGGATCGCACTACCGGAGCGCAGCTTCGTTGTTTTTGGTTTCGTGTCGTGTCGTGTTTTTTTTTTCTTTTTCTTTTTTTTCCTCTGTATTTTTTTCCCTCTGCTGTCAACTGTGACTCACAAGTATATGATTGAGCCAGCCAAGTCCAGCCTCACACTGGACCTGTGTGGATTGGACCACTCCCAACACTACGTAGACGCCTTGACGCCAGCAAATGGCCAGGCAGATGACAGACCGGAGACGAACAGCCCCCGTTCGCACTCGTCGGCCTTCCCGTCCAGCGTGATGACCCAACCTTGGGCACTCATCGCTAGCAAGCGCACGGCATCAGGCGCCTCGCCCCTGCATCCCCTGATCCAGGTGTGAGGCGGGAAATGATTGGGCACGAATGAAATGATTGGGGGGGAATGATTGGGCTGCCGAGATCTGCCCGTTCGTTCGTACCGGCACGCGATTCACCGCCAGAGACTCGTTGTCGCTGCAGTCGGACCCAAGAGGCACCCAGCCCAGCACCCAGCACCCAGCACCCAGTACCCAGCACCCAGCACCCAGTACCCAGCACCCAGCACCCAGCACCCAGCACCCAAGACCCAAGCACCCAAGCACCCAAGGCACCGTCAGGAACGGCGGCACTGGGTGTGTGGAGACTTGGGTGTCGAGCCAATGAAGCGAGGCCTAAAAACCAGCAGAGGGCGGGGACCCTCGTCATGTCGTGCCGCCAGTAAGAAACGGCACTGACACTTCCACTGAGGGGCGTCGACTGAGGGGCGCTTTCCACTGAGGGGCTTCGACTGAGGGGCAGTGAGCCCAAGGGCAGAGAGGCAGGAAGCCCCAGGCAAGAGCCAGTGCATGTACAGCAGGTAGAGGCAAGAGCAGTGCGTGTACAGCAGGTAGAGGCAAGAGCAGTGCGTGTACAGCAGGTAGGCAGAGGTAAGAGCAGTGCGTGTACAGCAGGTAGGCACAGGCAAGAGCAGTGCATGTACATGTACAGGCAGGCAGGTGCTCGTGTGCTGTCTGTCCGCTCTGGCTGCCTCTTGCCGTGACCGTGATTTCTGCCTGAACGAGGACGCGCTGCTCGAGTCACCGGCCTGGCCGTGCTGTGCTGCGATGACAATTATCATTCCAGTCATCATTCATATAGCCATCGTTCATGCAAATACCATTCGTACAAATAGCATCCATACAACTATCGTTCATACAACTATCGTTCATAGCTTCTCCTCACCCTGCCGCCTGCTCCTCGTGCCTGTCACTGGCCGGACCCGTCTGCCCCTCCATCCCACCGCCGATACCCCGCCACCACCAAAACACCAAACATCCCACTTCAACGACTCCGCAGTCTCTTCCATTCTGCCTCTACCTTGCACCTCTGCAACAACAGCCCCGCACACCATCGACGAACCCTTGCTCCTCTCCTTTCTTTGACACACTTTGTTCTCCTCTCCTTCCCCCCCACACGACACATCCTCATCATCATGGCTGGTGGTGCTCCTGGTGCCAACTACCGCGGCCGCGGTGGCAAGTTCAAGAAGTACACCCGTGGTGGTACGTAAACCGCCTGACGTCCCAACCATCCAATTTGCACCCCAAACTGCGCCAGACATGCACCGAAAGACAGACAGCGCTAACAGACCAAGGCGGCAAGCACTTCTCCCGCGACCTGCGCCCCGTCGACTCGGAAGGCAACGAAATCAGCATGTGGGCCGCCGGCGCCAAAGAAAAGGGCAGCGCCAACGCGTCCTCGGACGAAGAGGAGGAAGATGACGACGACGAAGACGACGAGGAGGACGACTCGGCCGCCGAGGACAAGGGCCCCGTGTCGCGCGAGGAGCGCAAGAAGCTGGCCAAGGCCCGCAAGGACGCCGCCATCGCCAAGAAGAAGGCGCAGGCCGTCGAGGTCGGCGACATGCCGCCCAGCGACTCGGACGAAGAGGAGTCGGACGACGACGACGACGACATGCCCGCCAACCCGAACCACTCCAAGGCCGCGCGCAACCAGACCAAGGGCCGCGACCGCCAAGAGCGCGGACGCCGGCGTCGGACGACGTCACCGAGGGCGTCAAGGGGCCCGGCGGCGCCGCGACCGCAAGGAGCGCGAGAGCGCCGAGGCCCTCGTCGCCAAGGAGAAGTACAGGCGTCTGCACGAGGCCGGCAAGACGGACGAGGCCAAGGCCGACATGGCGCGTCTGAAGCTCATTCGCGAGCAGCGCGAGGCCGAGGGCGCGCGTCGGGCGGTACGTTCTTTCCTCGCCTTTTTTTTTTTCCTTTTCTTTTTTTGTGAACAGCACACTGATAGGATGCAGGCCGAGAAGGAGGAGCGTGACGCGCAGGAGGCCGCTCGCAAGACCGAGATTGACGCCAAGGAGGCCAAGAAGCGCGAGGCGGCCCTCGGCAAGAAGACCAGCAAGAAGGCCAAATGAGCGTGTCGCTCGCCTTGGTCCTCGTCGTGTCGGGGCGGACGGGGAGTCATGAACATCTCCCGGTCGGACCGATTGTCAAACAGTGTTGCCGTGTACCTCGAAGCTGAAGCTGAAGCTCGAAGCTCGAAGCTCGAAGCTCGAAGCCGAAGCCCGAGGCCACGGTCGCCTTTTTCATGTGTACTGATGATGTGATGCATTGGAATAAAGAACCAGAGGCAACATGCCTCGTCTTGATGCGCTTTTCCGTACCGTGCCGTCTAGTTGCTGTCATAGACCTACTGCCTGTGGGCATTCTGTGCCGTGCTTCTGTGCGTGCTTCTGTGCGTCCTTCTGTGTGTCCTTCTGTGCGTCCTCTGTGCGGTCCTCTGTGCCGCCCTTTCTATACTGTCCATTTCGCCGGGCCAGTCTGTCCGCCAAAAAACACCACCTCCCATCTTGATCGTACACAACATCGTGCCATGCCCCAAACGGACAGAAGCTAAAAAGCCGCCTCGGGCATCCTCGCCGACGCTCTCCTTCCAAAACTCGTCAAAGTCTATGCCCTCCTTTGCTGAACAGGTCGCGAATTCTTCTTTGGCCGCATCGACCTGGCGCTCGGGCCCGAAGCCGCCCGGCTGCGTCGACTCGTACTGCACAATCTCGATCCAGCGGAAGAACAGGTCCTCCTTGCCGACGGCGGCGAGGCGTCGCGGAACTCAAAGACCTGCCGGCGGCGGGCGTCGACGTCGACGTCGGC
>NW_003315023.1:205674-207331 GCF_000150825.1 Verticillium alfalfae VaMs.102
GGGTGCGGCCGAGGGCGAACTCGACGGGCCACGGCCACACGAAGACGACGAGGACGAGGTCGAGGGAGAAGGTGGCGCCGCCCCTTGCCGCCTTCCAGGCGTTCTGGGCCCCAGGTGGGCCGTGGCGGCCGGGAAGGTCGTCTCGTTGGCGGTGCCGAGGCCCGGCTGCACGAAGGCGCCAGTAGTACGGCCGTGATGTACCAGGTGCGCAGCAGGAAGAGGAGCACGACGACGACGTTCATGCCGAGCGGCACGAGGAAGATGTTGCGCTTGAAGTCGCGCGGCTTGAGGTCGATGTGCGTGATGTAGACGTGCGCCGGGTCGAGGTGGGCGAGGAACGGCGCCAGCACCGACGCCGGCGCCTTGAAGGGGGCCGGCGGCACGGTCGGGTCGCTGGGACGGGCGGGGGGCTTGGCCCGCGAGCGGACGGCCTTTACTTTGGGGACCATGACGGTGTATGTGTGTGTGACCGCGATGATGGAGGCGTTTCTCAGAGTGAGACCCGAGAGGGGAATGGTAGGAGCTCGCAGCTTCAGGAGCTCAGAGCTGCTGTGGACTTGGTGGATATGTCGGATAACTACATCATTATGCAGAGTGAACGTAATGCAACAAAGCACACCGACGAACCCCGATACAGAAATGTCCATCAGTCGAACTCGGACGAGCTCCAAATTTGTTCGATCCCCCACGAGCTATCCCAGACGCCGTAGCTTCACACGCTGCGCATCCTGTCTGACCATGCTGCGATGTCGAACCCTACGGGTATGATTCGTTCCGTCCGCCGCTTCCCTGCCGCCCGTATGCTGACCTGCCGCAGGACAGGGGCAACACGTACATCTGCGCCCTCTGTCGCCACGACGGCGCCGCACGACCGAGCCCTCTCACAATACGAAGCTACTCGAGTGACCCGAAATCCTCTTCCCATGCCCCTCGTGGACTTAGTGGCGGTCTCGGCGGCGGCTGGTCGTCCGCAGCGTCCTCCGCCATCCCACGAAGGACCTCTGGGCCCAGCCATGGCGGCTGGGGTGCCCCAGCATTCGGCGCCTCCAATGCTTCAGCGGTAAACGAAAACGACTCGACGACATCCTCCTCGAACGCACCGACAGCTACGTCCAGCAGACCAGCCCCTGACGATGGCCTCCTTCCCCACGAACGCGCCGCCCGCCAGCGCCTCGCCGCCCAACGAGCCGCCGACGCCGAACCGCCCAAGCCCGCCGCGCAGCCGGCAACACCGCACCAGCACCAGCACCAGCACCAGCACCGCACGCCGCCGCACAAGCAAGAAGGCCTCCCGTCCCTCGGCAGGCGGCCGCGGCAACACGTTGGCGCGCTCGACGACAGCATCGGCCGGTCTCGCGCGGGGCCTCGGCCTGTGGCGCCCATACCACACCGGTCCACGCCGCGCGCAGCGCCACGGGCCGCGAACCCGATGGGGCTCGATGAGAAGCCGGGCCTTCGAGGCTCGCTGGGCGGTTTGGACGGGCCGCCGCGCTCGAGTGATCCGTTTGCGAGACTGGCGGACTCGGTCGAGAAGAAGACGAGGACGCCGCGATCGAGACCGCACGAATCCGGCTCTGCGGACTGGGGCTTGCTCGCAAGAGGGCGCCGCGCAGGAGCTTGGCCAGACGACACGACAGGGCCGGAGGGGGCCGCGAGC
>NW_003315023.1:207728-211221 GCF_000150825.1 Verticillium alfalfae VaMs.102
CACGACGAGGCGGCCCAGCGCGACCGCGAGCGCCGCGAACGCAAGGCCGAGAAGAAGATGCAGAGGCAGCTCGAGGCGGCCGAGGCTCTCGAGGCGGCCGGCCCCCCGAAGATCACGCTGCCCGAGTTTATCAACCTGACGAACCTCGCCTACGGCCTCAAGCTGAAGCCCGACGTCTTGCTGGCATCGCTGGAGGAGATGGGGTTCGAGAACATGACGCTCGACAGCATCTTCACGGGCGACACGGCTGCGCTCGTGGCGCAAGAATTCGGATTCGAGCCGACGGTCGACACGGGCGGCGACCGCGAGCTGCGACCTCGCCCCGAGCCCGAGGACCCTTCGTCTCTGCCGCCGCGACCGCCCGTCGTGACCATCATGGGCCACGTCGACCACGGCAAGACGACTCTGCTGGATTACCTACGCAAGTCGTCCGTCGCGGCCCAAGAGCACGGCGGCATCACGCAGCACATTGGCGCCTTTGTCGTCAGCATGTCGTCGGGCAAGCACATCACGTTCCTCGACACGCCGGGCCACGCCGCCTTCTTGACGATGCGGCAGCGCGGCGCCCACGTCACGGACATTGTCGTGCTCGTCGTGGCGGCCGACGACAGCGTCAAGCCGCAGACGCTCGAAGCCATCAAGCACGCCCGCGCCGCCAAGGTGCCCATGATTGTGGCCATCAACAAGGTCGACAAGGAGGACGCGCGCGTCGACCAGGTCAAGTCGGACCTCGCGCGGCACGGCGTCGAGATTGAGGATTTCGGCGGCGACGTGCAGGTCGTGTGCGTCAGCGGCAAGACGGGCCAGGGCATGGACGACCTCGAGGAGAACATTGCGACGCTGTCGGAGATTCTCGACGTCCGCGCCGAGCCCGACGGCCTGTGCGAGGGCTGGGTGCTCGAGGCGAGCGTCAGGCAGGACGGCAAAGGCGGCGACGGTGCTCGTCAAAGCGGCGGCACGCTGCGCCCGGGCGACAGCCTCGTCGCCGGCACGGCGCGCGCCCGCGTCCGGCTGCTGCGCAACGAGGCCGGCGTCGAGCTGACCGAGGCCCCGCCCGGCACGCCCGTCGAGATTCTCGGCTGGCGCGACGAGCTCACCGCCGCCGGCGACGCCGTGCTGCAGGCGCCCGACGAGGAGCGCGCGCGCAGGGCCGTCGAGTACCGCACCGAGATGCGCGCCCGCGAGGCGTCGTCGCGGCAGCTCGTCGAGCAGGAGGCGCGCGAGCGCGAGCGCAAGGAAGCCGAGGAGGAGGCCGACGAGGCCGCGGAACACGGCGGCCAAGGTGGCGACGCTGCCACCACGGGCGGCATCAAGACGGTCACGTTCACGGTGCGCGGCGACGTCGTCGGCTCGGTCGAGGCCGTCTGCGCGACGATCCAGGAGCTCGGCAACCACGAGGTCAAGCCGCGGATCCTGCGCTCGGCCGTCGGCCAGGTGTCCGAGTCGGACGTCGAGCACGCCGCCACGTCCGGCAGCGTCATTGTCAACTTCAACGTGGCCGTCGCGCCGCACATCAAGCGCATGGCCGAGGCCGCCGGCGTGCGCCTCATCGCCCACAGCGTCATCTACCACCTCGCCGACGAGGTCCGCCAGACCCTCTCGGACGAGCTCGCCGACGTCGTCTCGACCAAGGTCGTCGGCGAGGCCGAGGTGCTGCAGATCTTCCCCATCAACACCAGGGGCCGCGCCTTCCGCAACATTGCCGGCTGCAAGATCCGGAACGGCCTCGTCAGCCGGACGGGCATGGTGCGCGTGCTGCGCAAGGGGGAGACGGTGTTCGAGGGTGCGTGTCTTCTTCTCCTTCTTCTCCTTCTTCTCCTTCTTCTTCTTCTCCTTCTTTTTCCTTTCCTTCTTTTTCCTTTTCTTCTTCTTCCTTTCCCTCTTCTTCCTTTCCTTCTCCTTCCTTTCCTTCTCTTGTCTCCCGCGTTGGACACGGTGAACACGGCTAACACGGCAACGCGCGCAGGCAAAATCGACGCTCTCAAGCACGGCAAGAAGGACGTCACGGAGATGCGCAAGGGCACCGAGTGCGGCATCTCGTTCGAGGGCTACCAGGACTTCCAGGTCGGCGACCAGGTGCAGACGTACGAGGAGGTCCGGGAGAAGAGGACGCTGTAAGGTGTCGAGGATGGTCGAGGACGCTGTGAGAGGTGTCGAGGATGGTCGAGGACGCTGTAAGATGCGTGTGTCGAGGATTGTACGATGATGTGTACTACTACGGCCCTGGCAGGGATGTATAGAGGTGATAGACTCAGTCGACTGCGTGCAGCCGATGTAAACGGCCAGATGAACACTGGTATTCACTAGTCAAGGCCAGCAGGTTCAGAGCTCTTCCACATTGAGCCTTGAGCGTGAAATGAGCATGGCGAAGTGACACTTCAACCTGATTACCCGGACATAATGTCATTCTGTCGCCGTGATGCCAGCCCAGCCGTTGTCTGTCTCGCGCAAACACAGACTCAGCACCCTAGATAGAGAGATATCATTCCTTCAAACTGTCGCCTCAATGCCAGTTTGGATATATGCTTCTCACTGTACGCCAAGCTGCAAAAGACGAAGCACCCCCAGAGAGAGATATCAGTCCTTCAACCTGTCATACACCCACCAGGCTGCTCGTCAATCAGGCGGGGCTGGAGGGAAAGTCGGAAGAACTTTCACCAACCAAGCAGAAGAACGCCCTTCCAGATCTTGCCTCTACATCGCCTCATACCTAGACTTTCGCTTGCACGCAGTCCGGCAAGATACACGACCCAACCTGCGTGTTAGAGCCGGTCACAAAATCCAGTCTCTCACTTCTCAGCCAACCTGACATAGCCCTCATTCAAACACAAGTCTCGCAAAAACACGCCGGAGCAGGACATCAAACATCACATCTCAGAAGCACCTTAGATTCTTCTCCCCTTCTCCTCTCCTCCTTCTACAACAGGCTTTTCGCCCGCTCACCGACCTTCCAACAGCCCCCCCAAGCACCCCCCCCTACGCAATGCTAAACTCGGACACGGCACCCGCCTCGTTGCGCAGCTCACCGCCGACCTTGTACGACACCCTGAATCGGAGCTTCAGCGCCTCGACCTTGCGGCTCCTGTCGCCGGCGTGGTTGACCTCGACCGTCTGCGTGACGCCGCGGCTCTGCTTCGGCTCGAGCGCGACGCCCGTCTGCGGGCTGATCTTGATCTCGTAGCCCTGCGCACGGTTAGCGGTTGCACACACTACGCTGCTCACACAGGCACGATCCGCAAGCAAAAAAAAAAAATCACGTCCTGGAAGGAGACGTACCTTGGTCACGGCCACCTGGTAGTGCAGCTCCGTCACGGGCTGCGCCGTCGTGTTGGAAAAGGCAAAGACAATGTTCATGGCGCTGCTGTTGGCCGTGGTGCGGTTGGCGAGCATCTCGATCTTGCGCCACCGTCGCTGATGACGGCCTTGTGCTCGCGCGGCTGCGTCGGCGCCGCGGCCTGGGGCAGGGCCGAGGAGAAGGACCACTCGTCGTCGT
>NW_003315023.1:212329-219063 GCF_000150825.1 Verticillium alfalfae VaMs.102
GTGTATGAAGCAGAATAAGGGGGTAGCCTGGAAGCAGAAGGGGCACGTACGTCGCTCGGGTTCAGCACGGCGGCGTCGTCGCGGCGGACCTCGGGAAAGGTGTAGCCCTTGTAGCTCAGCAGGCGGTGCATGTCGCGGATGAAGCCGAGGTCCTCCTTGTAGCGGCTCGTCTCGCAGATGGTACTCCTCCACTCCTCAATGGCCTCGAGGATCTTCATCTGGACGCGCGTGGCGCGCAGGGGCGGGCGTTCGGGGAAGCGGCGGACGAGCTCGTTGAGGAACTCCTTGGTGCTGATCTGCAGGTGGAAGGGGTAGCCGCAGTTCTTGACGCAAATGTCGAGCAGGTGGAGGGCGAGCAGGGCGACGCTGGGGTTGCGGTGGTTGATGTAGCTGACGATGGAGACGACGGCCTCGCGCGGGGCCGAGCCCTTTTTCGAGTTGATGAGGTCGGCAATCTCGAGGTTCAGCGCGAGGTTCGGCTCGTAGTTCTCCGGGCTGCAGGCGCCCTGGATGAAGCGCTGGAGCTGCGAGGGCGTCGGGCGGCCGAGCTCGCCCCATCGGTCTCGCGCCGCCGCCCGCGATGATGCGGCCTCCATCGTGGGGTTGGCTGGGTCTGGCTGTGTATGGGTCGGAGATCGTGGCCTGCGAGGTGGCAGCAGAGGATGAAGAGAGAGAGAGAGAGAGAGAGAGAGAGAGAGAGAGACAGGTGGAGGCGAGGATGCCGGCTCGAGCGGCGGCGACTATGCTGGGTGTCGACGGCGGATGAGATCGATCAAAGACGATAAGTGGCCAGAAAAAGTAGCGCGAGGATTGGACGCTGCAGATGCTGGTGTAGACGCGAGCGAAGGCATAAGGTGGCAGAGAGTGGGCGTGGCGTGGGCAATGGATGCTGGCCGCTCGGCATCGAGGGGTTACATGATAGCCTGGCCGCTTAGGCTTCGGTGTGCAGTGCTGTCCCTGGAGCTTGGAGCGCGCCGAGCTGGTGCTCTCCGCTGTTTAGTTGCATAGCGGCTGCATACACCGGGATGAGCTCTCTATGGGGAAGTACCTTGCTTACTTACCTACCAGGTACCTAGCTAGAGACCTAGGTAGGCAGGCTGGCAGGCTGCAGGCTGCAGGCTTGGAAGGCTGCCGACCGCCCGTCTAAAGCGGCGAGGCCTCAAACCCTGGAGGGGCATTCACTACCCCGCCACGCCAGGGAAGAAGTTACTTCCTCGAGAGCCTAAATTTCACTGACTCTGTTGCATTTTCAGATCCTCTCGATTTCTGACCCAACCTCACCCCAACTGTCGCTTTCCACGCTGACTCGACCCATCTCTCCCTCGGCCTCTCATCCTCTCAACATCTCAACCTCTCGACCTCCCTCTCGTCCCTCTCCACTGACCATGGTCCGCCACAAGAAGGACAAGTTCTCCTCGCGCGGCCGCCCCCACGGACCCCCCCGAAACCGACCCCGCGGCGACAACCTCGACGGCGAAGACGACGGCTCGACCCCGGCGCGCCCGACCTTCAAAGCCGCCTGCTGGGACCTCGGCCACTGCGACCCGAAACGCTGCTCCGGCAAGCGCCTCATCCGCCAGGGCCTCATGCGCGACCTGCACCTCGGCCAGCGCTTCAACGGCGTCATCATCACGCCCAACGGCAAGCAGGTCGTCTCCCCCCGCGACAGCGAGCTGCTGCACGCCTACGGCGCCGCCGTCGTCGAGTGCAGCTGGGCCCGCACCCAGGAGGTCCAGTGGAGCAAGGTCGGCGGCAAGTGCGAGCGCCTGCTGCCCTACCTCGTCGCCGCCAACACGGTCAACTACGGCAAGCCGTGGCGTCTCAACTGCGCCGAGGCCCTGGCCGCCGCCTTTTACATCTGCGGCAAGCCCGACTGGGCCGAGCAGGTCCTCGCGCCCTTCTCCTACGGCGCCTCCTTTCTGGAGATCAACGGCAGTCTGCTGAAACGGTATGCCGCCTGCGAGGACGAGCGTGCCATGAAGCAGGTCGAGGAAGACTGGATGGCGAGGCTGGAGAAGGAGTACGCCGACAGCCGTGAGGAGGGGGACGATATCTGGGCCGGCGGCAACGTCAACCGTCGGGCGCTCATTCCTTCGGATGACGAGGAGGAGGAGGACGACGACGATGATGATGAGTCGGGTGACGGCAAGAAGAGGGCAGATGATGATGACGACGACGACGACGAGAGTGTGGATGGCATACATCTGGGCAACAATGGCGCGACGAAACCTGTGAAGAAGAACAAGGCAAACCTGGAAGACGACGACGAGGACGACGACGAGGAAGAGAGGGATCCCTACGCCTTGTCAGACGACAGCGACGAAGATGCAGCCATGGAGGAGATTCGGCGCAAGGTCCTCGCCTCCAAAACATTCGCCAATCCCCAGGCATCCGAAAAGAAGAAACCGGAAACGATCGCGAGGCCGCAGCAGCTGAAACCCGATTCAGACGTCGAGCCGGACAGCGACAATGGCGAGGACGACGACGACTTTGACAACATTATCAACGCGACGCCTGTCACAGATAGGATAGGGCTCGCCAAGTTGGAGAAGGAACGGTCACAGGCCACTGTGACGAGTAGGACGTACTCAACAAACGTGACATCAGCGCCGGGCAGGTGGTAGTTCAATACATGTGTTGAAGATGCTTGCTCAGCATGTGCATACCAGTGGATTTCTCTTGGTGCCGAGAGCAGTCGTCCCTTTGGGGTTCTGGCAAGATGACGGCGTTGTTCTTCTGGGTCTTTTCAGACCGTGTTGCCCAAAGACTGAATCAAGTTCGCGCCAAGGTCATTTCACGCTGCACAGAACAGGCCGACTGCTAGAATGGTCTGGCATGTGCCATGCCTGTTTAGCCGTCCTGCTCTTGATTCAAGGGTTCCTACTTCGTCAGGAGCCGTGGGCGAACAACGGCCAGGCTGAGACGCAAACGGTGAAACTGACAACCAGTATGTATTCAATCACAGAAGTGAAGAGCCACAACGGCATAACTTTCAGGAACACAGATATGGTGCGCAACCGTTTACTGTTCGCGGCAGATGCAAGGTCATCAAAGCCCCTGTTGTGATTGACATGCTCTCTCCGTCAACCAGGTCCATGGCCTCGAAGCTCGTAAGCTTGTTTCGACGAGACGACCCAACGCCTGGAATGCCGAACTGTTCAACTGTACGAACAGCAAGCCAAAACATGGCAGGAAGTGACTTCAAGTTCGTTTCTCAGGACACAGCCTTCTCGGTAGATTGTCTTCAATATCAATTCAAACCGAGGCAGTCTTACGAAGAATGCCCTGTGGCAAATATACACTGAGCTCAACGCGTAATGTTCGAGCTATAAATAATGAGACCACATGTGTATGACTACTTTCCATAATGCAGCTGGTGTTTCGCCACGGTATACTCGACTGTCGTAACAAGACGTGGCTGGGCAACCGAGGTCAGTACATCACCCGGCCGGGGTCACATCCATGAGGAAGCCTGGCCGGGCCACAACACGGTCCAGTGAATGTGGCCTCACCAGTGTTGCCCGTGAATGCCACACCTTGTTGGCCCCAAGGCAACAACCTTTATAGGCCTCCAACCAGTGTCTTCCCACCGCCGGAACCGCGAGGATGGCCACATGGCCGAGCGGTAAGGCTTTAAGAGCATCCAAACTGCAGGCAACATATAAGGCACCCTGGCAACAAACTACTTATGGCAAAAAAGAAGGGGGCAGGTTCGAATCCTGAGAGAAGTAGATGTCCTACGCGGCATCGAACTCTTTTTGCTGTTTTCCCATGCACCATGCAATGAATGAAATGCGTTTGAAGTTCTTTTTCTCAATCAATTCTCTTGGTATCATGCAGTTTCAGGACTTTATTGTTTGTTTTGCACCGCCAATGCAAAACATCTCGACATGTTTGCGGTCTTCATTCTTGGTGTTTTCGAGTGACGTCGGCCTTGTGTGGGTCGCCACTTTAGACCCCTGCTTCTGCATTCGGCATCCTGCCTCAACTTCAGACACCTTTTCTACCTTGCCAATTGGCAACCTCAATTTGCTGGGCGTATTTCCAGGACAACGCTCCCACGATCGCACAGCAATGGGCTCCGACGAAGGCTCCCGCGAGCGTCCTGCAAGAAGCAGCCGCCACCGCGACGAGGGCGACGACCGGCCGCGAAAATCAGACCGAGACGCGCACCGCAGGCGAAGCAGAGACCGCGACTCGGACCGGCGCAGGGATCGCTCGCGATCGAGAGAACCGAGGAGGAAAGAGAGACGCCGCTCACACACGCCCGACTCGTCACGCCGCCACCGTGACCGCCACCGCGACGGCGACAGCGACAGGCGGCGCGACCGAGACGCAGACCGCGGCGACCGACACCGAAGACGCAGATCCCCAGACGACGCCGCCGGCAGCCAGTCCAAGAGCGAATCCGACCGGCACACGAAGCGCCGCGCCTCGCCCTCGCCGCCTCCGCCTGAACCGCTGCGCCGCCGGGGCCCCCTGCCGTCGCAGACCGACTCGTTCGCCGTGACGACGGGCGAGGAGGCGCCGCAGCCCAAGGAGCAGCCCAACTTTGGCAACAGCGGCGCGCTGGCGGCGGCGTCCAACTCGGTGCAGCAGGCGGACGGCACGTCGATCGTGCTCAAGTACCACGAGCCGCCCGAGGCGCGCAAGCCGCCGGCCAAGGACGACTGGAAGCTGTTCGTCTTCAAGGGCCAGGATGTGCTCGATACGATCGGCCTCAGCGCGCGGAGCTGCTGGCTCGTCGGCCGGGAGATGGCGGTTGTGGACCTGGCGGCCGAGCACCCGAGCGTCAGCAAGCAGCACGCTGCCATACAGTTTCGCTTTGTGGAGAAGAGGAACGAGTTTGGAGACCGCATAGGCAGGGTCAAGCCGTACTTGATCGACCTCGAGAGTGCCAATGGCACGGAGCTCAATGGGAAGAAGGTCGCCGAGAGCCGGTACGTTGAGCTGAGGCACAAGGATATGGTCAAGTTTGGGCACAGCACGAGGGAGTACGTGATCATGCTGGCGCCGAAGTGAGGGTCAAGCATGGTAGCTTGCTATCCCTGTTGTAGCACGTATAATTGGAATCAACGATACCCTGCAGTCGCATGGTACATTTGGCTGTGAATGGATTGGACAAGCCGATTGCAATATTGGCTCGATGAAGACTCGCTATGGCCTATACACGATCCTTGGGCGCTTGGTGCTTGGCTGTCCTGCAGAATCGATGGCTTTGTTCTCAAACATAAGACGTCTGCAACACAGAGCAGTGGGTACGAGCACTACTATTGCGAAGTTTGTGTGTAGATGCCAACACGCTGAACAGCGCCAATGGCATACTGGCCCTTAGGATCAGTTCTCTCTGGCCGACACAGTGACCATGGAATCGCGATATGCCGCCAGTGTATAAGAGTCAACTGCCCAGGTCTGCTCTAACTCCTCTCTGCAACATGCTTCACACTCATCAGGCTGTCTCTACACGAAGCAACCACACAAGCAGGTACGTGCCACTCCCCCCAGACTAACATACTTGGCAGGTTTGAATGTCTTCAAGATGTTGAACATCATATCTCCCCTCATGACGCTGGCCGCCATCCTCGCGCTCTTTCCCCAAACTCAAGGTTTTGTGATCCCCGGCTTCCTCAACCTCACCAGCCTTGCCCCTGTCCCTACGCAGGTATTGACCATTTTGCCCTACCCCAAGCACACGACAACCACGTCGATTCAGCCGCGGGGTTTCACTATCCTGCCTTATCCCCTGCATCCCACAACCAGCAAAACGGCGACCTTCATGACGCAAACGATTCCCATGTCGCAAGGCGCAACCGTGACCCCGACGCTCCCATTCATAGCCGTCCCCCGCCAAGCCGCAGATGTCGATCCCACAACCCCCATCTCCTGGCACGAAGACAGCCACCACAAGAACATCTACGGCCCTTCCTCCATCGTCACGCACACGTCAAGCCTCTCCCCGTTCGCAGCCGATTGTCTCGCCCTGGCCTCCACCCTGCGTGAGGAAAAGGGCTACTTTGTCGCCCGCGGCTTCACCGACACGACGACCCTCGTCGGCATCGCAACGGAAGGGAGCTGCATCTTCGGCGTCAGGCCCGCGACGCTGCTGAGCTTCCACGAGGTGATCGGTGCCATGGATGCTGTCGCGTTTCTTGAGGAGGCCGTGAGGAACTTCTCGTCGCCTGCGGGCGGCGCGACGGCCGTGAATGGGTCGTGGGTTGGCGGCGGACTTGTGGGCGCCAGCGGCAAGACGAAGTGCGAGCTCGGCAGCGGCGGGAAGCAGCAGCTGGTTTGGGGCATCTATGCTGCTGGACAGGAGTGGGATGTAGGGCACGTGGACGTGCCTGTTGACGTGCCGGGCGCGGGCTGCGCGATGAAGATGGGCCGTTGGGGTGTTGCTGCGATGCTGGCGTCGCTGGCGGTGTATTTTTGGGCATTGGAGGACAAGTCGTGGGCAAGTCAAGGATGAAACGAGCTGTGCGACATCAATGGAAAAGTCAGCTACTGACGAGTTCTATGGCAGTATGCCAGATTGTTCCTTGAGCTCTGGTCGGAACGGTGGATGTTGCTAGCCTAGCTTCTATTTCCAGCGATTGCAACATGTGGCAATGCCCAACATGCAAGATGACAAGCATACGTAAACAAAACAAATTACTGCCTTAACTCCTCGTCGCATTGGTGCTCATACCATGAAACCCACAGGTCTCTACCCGTCCCTTCCTCGACTGTCAAATGTC
>NW_003315023.1:219219-224639 GCF_000150825.1 Verticillium alfalfae VaMs.102
CCCTGGTACCGCACGACATGAGCTCGACGTCCTGCCAGGTGTCCTTGCGGCCGTCCAGCCGGCCTTGCGCATCAGGCTCACGAGCGTCTCCTCCTTGGTCCACTCCTGCTCGACGGCGACGTCGGGCAGGTAGGTGGCGCCGTAGCGGCGCCCCTTGGCCGCGAAGCTGATGCGCAGCCCGTGCACGCCGAGCGTCCAGTCCATGGCCCCCTCGCAGTCCTCAAAGTCGGTCAGCAGCGTCACGGCGACCTCGAGCGTCGGCAGCTCGGACGCGGCCACGGGCGGGAACCGCGTGTCGTGCAGCGCCGACGTCAGGGCGTACTCGGACAGGCCATCGTCGAGGTCCTGCGCCTCAAAGGTGCCGATGCAGCCGCGCAGCGAGCGGTGGCGCGACGGCCCGCCGCCGACGGTGTTCCAGGTCACGAAGAGCGGCGACTCGGTCACGAGGGACGGCAGCGAGGCCGTCGACGTGGCCGGCGTGTCGGCGGCCAGGGACGCGCTGCTCGAGGACCCGGACGAGGCGGAGCCGGCGTCGCTTGACGGCTCGGTCAGGCGCTGGAGGGCGGGCATCTGCTTCTTGCCGCCCGTCTCGGGCTGCGACCTGGCGTACTCGGCCCAGGACTGCTGGATCTCGTGGAGGGAGCGGCCCTTGCGGCGTTCGAGGTGCGAAGCGAGAGCCTCGAAGCAATAGAGACAGTGTTCGATGGAAGCCATGAGCTGTGGGAGCCGACGGGCTGGGAGTCTTCAGGGCTATCTAGTTATTTCTCTGCCCAGTCAAGACGTTTCCCCAGGTAACAGAAGGTGAGAGAGAGTCAAACGACGCAGTGCTCAACCCGAGTGTCACGAGGAAGCAGGTGATCAGGCAATGAGGGGAAGTGATGATGTTTGAGGCAGGCACAGCGATGGCCGTGACCTGACGCGGGGAACGTTGTCATGTCACACAGCGTGAGAGGTGGGAAGGAAAGGTGGGGGCGGGGTGCAGCTCGGTGAATTGCATATTCAGGGGCATGCATGATTCGAGGCGGACCCCGATCTTCGTGATGACTGAATTGCCTAAAGTGGAAGTGCTTCTTCATCTGTAAGGTACCAGATAGGTGCAGAGATAACGACCCATTCGCATGCCGCATCAGCCTGCTACTGTCGAACCTTCGGGATGCCTGATCGCCGTGTCATCGAACCTAATCCCTTGGACCACGAGAAAGCACCCTGAGGTGCGTCGTCTCCTGTTATAGCCGGCACCTCGACCAGACTTGCCCTGAAACACGATACGTGAGCCAACGGGTGGACGCCGTCTGCCACGTCTGCGTCTGCCGAACTGTCAAGAAGATCAAACATCCATGGAAAGCACTGCCCTAGCGGCAGCTGAGCCATTATTGCTCTTGCAGTTAGCGATCGAGGAGAGGTTTCCGGAATGGCATGGTAGGCAGTTCAAATGTCGTCAACCATACTCTGGGGAAGGGAAAGTATCACAAGACAGGACGGGGTCCTCGATGCTCGACTCCATGACAAACCGTGCCGAAAGAAACAACAAATTATTGCTGCCCACATCAAGCTGCGTGGTCCACTGCTGGTCAACACCCGAGAGCGCCGGTCGATCATATCTCTTCGTTGCCAGCCACGTGTGCTCTTCACCAACCGCGACGACGCACTCGTTGCGTAGCCCTGCCGAAAACACAACGCCATCACAGCTCGGCATCTATTGCGGGTGCGCAGTCTCTCCGGGCCCGCCACCTCTGCCCCGCAGCGTCGTGCGGGTAACCTCCCTGGCGTGAGCTTTCGCAACTGCCGGGCTGTTCTGCCAATCACCTGTCTCCATGTTTCTGTTGTGAGTCCTCTGGCGCCATCACTTCATCGTCAAAGGCTATTGTAACATGGGTGAACGAGGTTGTCCCCTTCATGCACGTCTGCGCGAGTCAGTGCCCTGAGTGCCGATAGTCCGGTATATCCGGCGACCTGCATTGAGCGCCGAACAACGACATGATGGAATCGAGTATAAAACGTCTGACACGGAATCCAAACTTTCTCTACATGAATTCGATAGCACCCTCAATTCATCTGGACCCAAATAAATAGATAGAACATCCCTCTGCTCACAATGTCGAAAGTCTGGTTCATCACAGGCACCTCCCGCGGACTCGGTCGAGCCCTCGTCGACCACGCACTGGCACAAGGCGATAAGGTTGTTGCCACGGCTCGCAACCCAAAAGTCCTCGAGCCCCTCCAAGCGCAATATCCCGACACGCTGCTCTTATACCCCCTCGACGTCACAGACTCTTCGGCTGCGCGCGCAGCCGTCTCCGCCGCGCTCGACAAGTTCGACCACATTGACCTCCTCGTCAACAATGCCGGCTACGCCAACATAGCCTCTGTCGAGCACATGGCCGAAGAAGACTTCCGCGCTCAGGTTGACACAAACTTCTTCGGCGTCGTCAACGTCACCAAGGCGGTGCTGCCACACTTCCGGGCCCGTCGCGCCGGGCACATTTTCCAGGTGTCCTCGATCGCCAGCCGAGGAGGGACGCCCGGGTTATCGGCGTACCAGGCCTCCAAGTTTGCCGTGAGCGGCTTCTCCATCTCGCTCGCTGCCGAGGTTGCGCCCTTCAACATCAAGGTCACCTCCCTCGAGCCCGGCGCCATGCAGACGGATTGGATGGGCTCGTCGATGAAGGTGCACGATATCGACGAGGCATACCGCGAGACTGTGGGCTCGATTGCAGGGCATGTCGGCAACCTGGACAGCGGCGGGGTGGCGGCGTCCGGAGGGTCGGACATTGCGAAAATTGGCTCCGTCATCGAGACGCTGTACAAGGCCGATGACCCGCCTGTGCGGGTGCTCTTGGGGAAGGACGCGGTGAACTACGGACAGCATTTCAGTCAGCAGCAGGCTGAGTCGGATGTTCGGTGGAAGGAGTTGAGCGAATCGACATCGGTGTAGTTGCAGCGATTTCTCGTAACCTTTGATCAGACTGTTGCGTTCAGCTTTGCACTAGTTATGATTCGATGTAGTGGTGTTCAGGTCCGTGATGTCAGGCGAATGGTAGTGGGAGCTTCTTAGACCATGTTGCTTACACCACACCAACCTGAAACTAGCCGACTGATAACATCTCCGCATCATGGAAATGCTGGAACGCGCGTTATGACGCCTTTCATAGGGCTAAATGAAATGTCTGCCACGTCAATCGTGAGGTGTTTGGATGTCCCAACTCGTCGGCAGAGCTTACTGATGCTGACCTGTTCCCGACAACAGCTTCTATGGTATGAATGAGGCAAAACCTGCGGGAAGAAGAGCAGTACAGTACTGATGAAGAACCTTCCGTGGGGACTTTGGCGAACTGCACAACGGAAGCCACGGCCGAGAGCATCTAGTTGCCAATCCTCTCCCTATCCCGGGTACTTTACATACCAACAATTGGGTATTTGAGTCTCCTTCGCAACACGGAGGGCAGCTGGCGGCCGATCGCTCCGCCCCGCCCCCGCAGTCGAGAGCCGGGGTGGGTCGAGTCCCACGCCGTGCTTACCCACAGGAAGAATGAAATACGATGTTGGTTTCGTGTCCGCGGCGTTCGGGCTTCCGGCATTCCGACGTGTCGGAACACAGGGCGACATGACACCGGTGTAGGGGATCAAATTTTGAGCTGTGAAACTGCTACTTCGGATGAATAATTGTGTCTGCTATTTTGTACATTATCATTCATCTGTATCTACGCGAGAGGAGCGACACACACAACCTACAATAGAGGACCTTATTTCCTTGACTCGTTCTATCCCATCTTATGTTCGTCATGCATGTCGCATGCGTAGTTTGTGCTACTGGCATCCAGGGGGTTCTGTATGCAAAACCTTACGGACCAATTCAAGTTGGACCGTTCGTGTCGCTACTAGGAAACAAGAGCGACGTATCAAAGAAGTTGGCAGAACAGGTTAGTTGATACCAGAAAAATCCCGCAGGATACGTGGAAACCTCCATGGCCAAGACTGCATCTCGCAACTCGACTCTACAAGACCATGTCATGAGCTCGCTGCCGCCTGCCAGCACAAAGTACCCGGAAGTAAGACCCATGTCATTCGGCAACGTCGCCGTCGTGATCACCGACTACCTCAACATGACCGACATTGTCAACGTATGGTAGGTCGTGTCAGGGCAAAAGGGGGTCTACCTGGGCGTATCAGACAAAGCATACGAGCGCATCTGGGGTATTGCCGGCTCGGAACTTGCCTCTCAGCTTCGCTAGAGCGAACAGTTCCCAGACTGGCACCAGCTGCTCCCTAGAGATACGATGACACCGGAGGAGCTTGGTGCTCAAGTCAAAGTTCGCGGCTACAAGCAGGTCTTGAAGGGTATTAAAGGTTCGCCGGTGTGAACCTAGTTCAGCAACAGGGGCTGGCTAGCATGTCAACCAGCGACTGGACATGTCATGAGAGGCATGGGGCGGGAGACGATGCATTTGGTTAATCGCCGAAGACTTGTGCTTTCATGTAAAGGGTCGAGACACAATTGATATGAATGGTATTGTTGACATCGATTGAACTCGCATATAGGTTTTTGGTCGAACACATTCTCGATCCTCAGCATTCAGCCCACAAACAGATGGCTACCCAGCTAGGTACCCAGCAGCACCACCGACCCCACCAAATACGCTATCGATAGTTCGTCCAGCGCTGGCGTCAGCAAAACCCCCTGCACGAGTAGGGGAGCATTCGTTTCATTTCTGAACCAACTGACCCCTGACCATCAATTGTCCGACCCGGGTCGTCTGCCGGCTGCGCTGTTGAATTATCCGTCAAGGAACCAGCAAGACACGCGAGATCAACATGCTACAGATCTCATCGAAACATCGAGGCAGTGTCTCTTGAAATCATGCCTCTCTTCAATTGCCCCATGGAGCCTGATGCAGCGCAGCCTCTACGGGTCATGACAACAGATGACACCAGACGAAGGGGACGTGTTGCCGGATCCGCGACGAAGCGAGCGCTTCCTGTCTGACGCCCAGGATCCTGCGACAAGCCTTGCAGGCATGTGTCCAGCCGATCCGTCACAAACCACGTCTCAGACGTCTGCGAAACATGAGACGACATCGATCATCTCCTTTTCTACGACCCGAATCACCTGTTCCGCTGTCATGCTAAGCCTTTTCGTCGCGTACCGTTCCTTGTCAGGAATACGATTCACGTCCGAAGCTTGACCCTGGCCCCCGTTGTCTGAGGCTCTGGGCTTGGTCTAATCACTCGACCACTTGCCCCCCTCTCCTTTCGTCCTTTCCACGTTGGAGAACGGCCGCACTAGGGCTCTTTGTGACAATGAACCTGGGGCGCCGCACCGAGCCAGCCCCCTTCTATCTAGCAAGGCAGCAATGCGCGGGCGGCTGCTCTTGTATGGTTTTGTTTGATGGGCGGGGTACCCTTGAGAAGCGACGTCCACC
>NW_003315023.1:224739-229784 GCF_000150825.1 Verticillium alfalfae VaMs.102
CGGACGTCACCATTCATGAGACGACTACACCAGGCGCGTACAAATACGCCGGCCTCTCTCTCCTCCTCCTTCCTTCTAGCTTCTCCTTTCTCAGCCAGCCAGCCATTAACACTCCCTTTCGTCTCTTCTCTTCTTTGATCAAAGCTTACTTGCCCGTCGCCGGCCGACATTCTCTGAAACAACCTCGCGAAATCAACCAGTACCGTCTCGTCAGACATCCACTCCATCAATCGCAACCATGCAGTACTCCATCGTCACTCTCCTTGCCGTTGTCGCCGCCGTCCAGGCCGCTTCTGTTGGCTCCAGGCACAACAGTACGTCCTCGAAACATTCCCAGGGGGGTCGCCATGTTGCACAGTCAAACTAACAGATCAAACAGGGCTCGTGCCTCGCCAGGCCTCCACCGTCGACGTCTCGGCGCCTGCCATGGCCGACGCCAACGGCAACATTGTGCCCTTCAACGCGGCGGAAGTCGTCGTCGAGCCTGCCGCGGCCCGGTAGATGCACAATCTGGGGCGACGAGAACGAAACCCCACGTGCACGGGATTCGGCAAGGAAACGAAGTAAGCTGTGTACTACTGGCAGGACCTTATTCAATGAGCGTATTTTTTGGAAAGCGGGACGAACCCCCTGTGAGAGGGAATAGGTGACGACGTGATCATTTTCTCGTCACCTGGGCAGACAAGTTATTATCTAAATTGAACGCGGCGATGTGCCGACTGGCCCACCACTTTTTTGCACTGTCGCAGCGTGATGAACCAGGCTGTTCGTGTTACTAGCCCTGCTTGATATGGTGTTGGGGGCGTGTTGGTGATGGCGAGCATCAGCTGCTTCGTCGCTGCGAGATGAAGTGAGAGGAAACATCGATGGTGGTGTATGTGCTCGCATTGACGGTTGGCTGCATGCTTGGCCTGGAGTGTTGGTCTTTGACTTGGCATGCCGAGACCAGGCAGCCTGACCTGTCGCAAATGACTGATCATTGATGCAACAAGGAGACACCGTGAGATGAGAACAAGATGAAGACGCCGTGAAATAGGGACAAGGGAATGGGCATCTCCATGACCCCCAGATGGACAAGTCAACCGACGAAATGTGCTGCTCATGATGAAGCCCCTGAGATGACCATCAACGACGTCAAGCCACATCTCGATTTGCGCCACGTCCACTCGCCACATACACGCCACACGCACTCGCCACAAGTGTCACCCCCCGATGGCTGGACCAATTGGCTTTGGGCTGCACCGAGAGACCCTGGATTTCCAGTCGATCTCCCCAAGCTCCCCTCGACCCCTCTTCCCATCCACAGCCGCTCCACATTGGCACTCCTGGCACTCCATTAAAGCATCATCGAGACGCGCCTCCTTGCTGACCACCTCACCAAGGCGATTCATCATCGCCGCAGGACGTTCCACGACATCCCAGGCATCGAATCGTTGAAGCTCTCGCTGACCTCTCGCAGCTTTGCTTCTGGCAACGTCCGACTCAGCCCACACGCCAGCAAATGCCTCACTGGCGGACAGGAATGACCCGACCGACAGCCAGCAGCTCAGCCCCAGTATGGGAGCTCAAACGCTAGGGCCCCTCTCAGGAACCCGTCACCCAAATTAGCTCCATGCTGGGGCGGATTCTCAATGTGCTCCCCACCCAGTCAGCCCTGTCTTGACGCATGGATCGCTGGAGGCTCCGTTGGCTCCGTGACTTTGTTCACTCGTCTCGTCAGAGCTCTGTCCCCAATGTCGCCTGCACCCTGATGCTGCCAACAAGCCAAGGGTGCTGCCAATTGCAACGAAGCCTGCTCTGACGATCTGGCGACTGAAAGCCCCTGGACGACTCAAGCCGGACCAGCTTACCAGACCGTCGGTCCCGAACAGAATCCTTCAGGAAGAGAGTGGGCTCCTGTCATCTACGGGCGCTTGTCTCCTAGCGAGATGAGACGCTCGAAACGCGCAACAAGATCCTTCCGCAGATGAGTCCAAGGACGAAATGCAGGCTCGAAGAAGAAAGCCGACGACGAGTTCGGAGCCTCGCTCAACGTGATTCCATTCACGGTAGTTTCGGTGGTGGTGGTGGGCTTGTCGGAGCTATCAAGAATGCTCACTGGCGACTAAGCGAACTCAGCCCCAAGCCACCTAGGCGCACTGCCAAATACCAACACGCTCAGCTCGTCACATCTGCAAACCATCGTGAGTCGGCCAACAGACACCAACCACGAGCTTGGACGACCCGCTTGTCTCCGCCTCCCCGAACCGGCCATTGGGTAATTTCCCACTCCAGTCCTGATCCCAGCATGCGGCGCCCAGTGCAATGGATGAACAGGGCAGAGCAAATCCAGTCATCGTGGCTGCCGCATCTCACCGCTCGCCCGTCTGGTTGCCTGCTTGATGGTCATCCCTGGGCAGCGCATGTAGGAAGTTTCGGGCATGAGGGCTTGAAGGCTCGGAGGCTGAGCGATCCAGGACCCTGGCGCACGCCGTCCAAACCATCATTTTGCCTTCTCCTTCTAGGCTTCTAGGGCCCCTTGGCTCTTAAGGCTACGTGGGGTCTCATCCCGTCATTGTGAGGTAGTCTTTATATAGCTTGACGCGGCATCTGTGCAGTGCTGGTCCACCCCCCCTACGGCTCGACCCAACGGCGAACTTCACAGCCACATCCCGACTCCGCTGTTCTCATCCCCGCTAGCGTCGTGCCGAGTACCGGTGCATATGTTGTCCATCTAGGACGTTTCTAGGACGGACTGCGACTTATAACAGACTCGAAAGCCCCCAACTGGGGCCGCTCCTTGGGGCCAAAACTGCAAGCAGCCGCCAGAACGAACTGAGACACCTGAGGCCGGACCTCTGGACACTGGAGACCGAAGACTGAGACCCGCGACACAACAAACATGGTTCTACACCGGCAACAGGCCCAGTTTGGGCGGGCAAAGTGGCGCATGGCCATCTTGCTGCCGTGCTGGGTCTTACAGATATCTCTGCTCCTGGCGACCATTGGACTATTTTCGTGGAGACTGGCCCATTCTGTTCGAGAGTACGAGGAAGATAAGAAGAAGGGCGGAAATGTTCCAGCCACGGAGCTAGTGTGCGTCTCGACACCCAGCCGCTACTCGCCGTGTATTTTGACTAACAAGGTGCAGATGGAAGATCACCAATCTCGGCCTGCCGCTCATCGTTCTCATCCTCACACTGATCGAGTTCGTCAAGCTCGGCGCGGAGACGCTTACACCATGGACTATGGTGGCGACCAATGTTGTCAAAACGGTTTGCGCCTGTGGCGGTATGTCCGTCGATGTGGTCATGTACACTCAGAGAAAGGACCGCCACTACAGCTTGGTTGGCCTTGTCATGGACTCTATCCTGATGTAAGCAGACCTCTTTTCTTACCATTTGCTTTTCTTGCCTAACAGCTCAGCGTCGCCATCCTGATACCGACGATTTACTCCATCATGACCTATCGTCGCCTGGCTTCCTTTGACGATTACCACTATCCCGTCAACATTAAGGCATATGGCTACAACGACCTGGAGAACCAGCAGCGAACGGCTTCGAAGAGCGGTCGCCTGTCCATTGCTTCCCTGGGCGAGAGCTCCTTGCGCCGCTTCTCCGGCTCGTCGATTCACAACCCTGCTGCCGTTTACCAGAGCCAAACCGAAGCCCCGGCATCTTTGACTTCCATCGGTCGCGCCGGGTCTTCTTACAACAATGAGCGAGATACACAGTTCGAGCAATACATGATGGAGCGAGAGCGCCGCATGTCCGGCGAGCACGCTTACAAAGGGGCGGTTGATGCGGTGCCTTCGCCACACCGCAGCGTCAGCAGTGCGAGTTCCGTCTCGAGCTCCAGCACCGGTGTCATTGTTACTGGTGGGACGCTGGATAGCGCCCGACCTCTGAGCGACTCGATAGGCCGCGCCCCGAGCTGGGGCAGCTCGCACGGCTGGTGGCCGTGCCAGAGCTGGGACGAATACGACGAGGAAGAGCACCACGCCCAGACACAGCACCAGCATCATCGAAGGCAGTCCCCATCGCCAAAGCGGTGACAAGGGGCGCTGCTGGGTCATCACAGGCAGCGCACCAGCAGTGATCCGCAATGGCCGCAGCAAGCAGCAGCGCCCGCCCGTGCCAACGATTGAGTTTGAAGACCTGAGCTATACGGAGAGAAAGGGTTAGTTGGACCTATGGAGGGGTTGTGTGGGGAGGCTTGCTGTTTTGGTTACGTTGGTGATGGATATACCCCATTTCTTTCTCTCGTTTCAACAATACTTTCATCTCTTTCGCTTCACGACAACATTTACAACATCATTTGGGTTCCGTTTACGAAGAGCGTTATCGAGGTTATACTTGTCCCTTTGGATCGGCGTTAGGATCAATACGTGACATTCTTCTTGGCTTCAAAGTGTTTCTTCTTGCTCATTACTGAATACATACAATTGTACATGAGGCATTTCCATCGCTTCTCCCTGGCTGCGGACGATGATTGATCAAGTGTTTCCGCCAAGGCGCTGCGCCTCGAGCGGTGCCTAACACGAAGACACGTGGGGACGATACGTGAGGCCATGGGATGTATGTCGGTCGATGTTTTAGAGTGAAGGCTGCGTAGCTGCTCCGTCAATCGGCTAAGATGGAGATGCGTTAGTGTTAAGGTTCATTCCATGTTACCCAACGTGCTGCGGCGCCATCCCCGAGCCTCACTGACGAAAGGGGGGATCGCCATGGCGAAGCAGCAATGGTGACCTTCCTGCGAGCCTGATACGGTTCTTGGCTACAGTCCGGCTGCATGTGCAGTTTTATTTTTAGTGTGGCCGGTGTGAGCGCTTCTGTTGTGCGATCACCTTCATCGACTCGTGGGACTCGGAGAATGGTGCGATAGCTAGCATTGACGAAATTCGAAGAGATGACCGATCACACTGTTCTCAATGACAATTTTTTTCTGAGTGGCCATCTTTTTCTAGATGGCATTTCTTTTTTAAATGACATTTCTCTTCCTCCTCCTGGACAAAACCGCAAAGACACAGGAAGGCAAGAGTCACACTCATTTCAGCATGGAAAGTT
>NW_003315023.1:230124-232446 GCF_000150825.1 Verticillium alfalfae VaMs.102
CAGGTAGAACCAGAGCGCGTAGTAGCCTTTTCCAATGTGGAAGTGCCCACTGTCGTTCGAAAAGCGCGTAGGACTGTTCCGGGTCGATGTTGGCCGTCTTCCCGTCGATGGTAATCGTTCCGGTCAGGCGGGTGGTCGGATTCGCCTGCGGAACAGTTAGAACTCCCATTTCGGACGAGACCTGGGCTTTTTTTTTTCTTTTTTTTTTGGACGTACCCAGTACCAGGACCACCCAGGAAGGGACGTGGCATACGTGGGGTCGGGGCCCCTGTTGGTGAGCTGAATGCCACCGCCTCCGCCGTAGTAAAAGTTGCCGCCTGTTGGCCGGAACGTGACGTCCAGCTTGATACCGACGAGATCCAGCGTCAGACGTGTACCGGTCCACTTGTCCCCGGTCGTGGGACCAACAACAGTCTGGGTCGCGCTTTGCATTTTGAGATACTCGGAGCTTCCGGATCCCGATTCCAGGATCGAACCACCTCGTGCGCTTCGGTTCCCGAGATCGTTGAAGGACACAAAGGAGCCCAGCATGGCTGATCCGCGGAGCCCCGCGTTGGAGTTGAGGTGATACTTGTGACCATCTTCTGTGGTGATCCAGTATAGAACGAAGACGCTATTTCGAGTTAGCTACAGTGACGAGGTAACTGGAAGCGATCGCTTACTTATTCACGTTATTTGTATCCTCTGTGACGTACGCGAGAGTTTTCCGAGCGTCATATCTATTCACGAGGGTCTTGGTCGGTGAGATGATGTATATAAGCGGGGGGTAGGAGGAATCTTACACCATCATTTTCTATCGTCGAGGGGGGGTAGCTGGGGGGCGCCCAGGAAAGCGGCTCAGACGTCATGTTGGTATGAATCTCTTTGCGTTGCACGTCACGAGGGCTTGGGGGCTCTGACCGACTTCATTATTCCAACTCATTTGATCGGTGAGTAAAGCAGCCTTCATATAGTACTGGCACGGCACAGGGGAGCTGAAGAGCCGGCTTTCAGCTTCTATGCAAATCCGTAGGAGAAGAGAGAGCTCCAGACTGCATGTCGGGATTAGCATTTGGAACCGGCATTCGGAGCCGGTATTCGGGATACTAGAGCAATCCGCGGTCCCACTACCACTACCGTGCATCGTCGTGGCAGAGGCGTGTAGTAACGTAGCCCACAAGCGAGTGGGTCGCTGCAGTACTTCTGTAGAATGCCGCGCTTAATTACGTGCGGAGCGGCGATGGAGACTTTCTCTCAATATGCTTAATCGGACCTCGTACTTCAAGCTACGGAAAGAGATCATTCGCTTTCTATCCATCGTGTAGCTTTGATCTATATCTTTCCTAAAGTAACCAACCATAGGCTTGGGGTTACTATTCTCTGACTGGCGCCGGATCTCGTGGACCGCAGATTTATCCAAGGAGCAATACCAAGTAGCGGGATTGCTTTGATGGATCTCCAAGTCGCAGTTGACGCTGCCTACTGCAGTGCTGTGGCGACTGACGATCGAATAGTCCACCTAGCAGCAACTGGGAGACGGAGCTGCATGCAACTACTCTCAGGGAAACAACAATGCTCTTCTACTGGCCATTAGCCCTGATATCTACCATTAAAACATTGTTTGAAACACGATAACATGGAAACCTGGGATCGGGGTTGTCATATACCACTGTGGGAAAGAATTTTAAAAGGACTTCCTGAGTTTGCGCACTCTGCTGGCTTTTTCTGCCACACCACGACATGTAGTTCGGGAGCTCTCCATTGTCGCTATCCTCCCCACGGTGTTGCGGAAACGCTTTAATTAAGATCTGCGAGCCAAACTTGGGCTCCCTAAAAGAAAGACTTGGAAAAAAATCCTAGCTATTACTCTTGTCGAAATACTTTCGAAAGCTCTACGTCATAACATCCCGACAGCCTACATCAACTGGCTTTGTGACCGCATCTCAGAGTATTAGAGACGTCATTCTGAATCGCGACGTCACAGACCGGGCATGTATACACTGAGGAAGATGAATTTAGGTACTGCTGGATATGCTTGGTCATGCCCGTTGCATGACCCAAAAAGCTCCGAAGGAGCTTCGCCTCAACACACTGTACCTCGGCGCGTGATCAGCGAGCCATGTTGCCCTAGGCTGCCCAGAATAATCTCGAGGGCTTGCGAGCCAAGTCATGGCATCCAGAGGCGAAATTCGAAGCAGCAGAAAAGTCCTGTTGTGTTTCGTACCCTTGTCGCCTTGTTTTACACCTGCCTCTTACTATCCCAACCAGCGGGGTAGTCCTCGCCATGCAATTGAAGGTGGCCTGTCCCCCAGTCTACATATAGCCCAGCGTCTCTGATCTCTT
>NW_003315023.1:232905-235909 GCF_000150825.1 Verticillium alfalfae VaMs.102
GGGGCCCCGGGGGACCAGGAACCAATTATGTGTGCTGGGCGTGTGGGCAACCCCAACCTTGGTGTTCTTGCTGCAACCAAGGATGGGTAAGGGCTGTGCCCGGCACGCCGCCGCGGAGGGGCTTCGGTTCAGCTACCCAAGGCTTCGACTGGTGTTGCTCACGGGAATCTGTGGAGGGGCGCCAACATCGACCAACGGTGAGGAGGTTGTGTTGGGCGATGTAGTCATCAGTCAGAATGTTGTTCAGTATGACCTTGGGAGCCAAAATCCGGATGGCTTTGCGACCAGAGACAAGATCGAGGACGTCCTGATCCCACTCCCAAAGGATCTTCAGCATATGATCGACAACCTGGAGGCCACAGGGCGCTCGCGGCTGCAGAATCGAGTCAAGATCGTTCTCCAAGAGTTGCAGGAGAAGGCGTTGGCCCAACGTCGGGATTCGATCTACGACCACCCTGGAGCTCAACGAGACCAGCTGTTCCGAGCCGACTACATCCACAAGCACCATCTTGGTTCTTCAAGCGCATGCGCCAACCATCAAAGAAGCACGGATCCGATTTGCGCTGCTTCTCGTAAGCTGGCCTGTTGCTTGACTGGTTGTGATGAGAGATTCCTGGTCGAACGAAAGCGCGTGGTCGAAAAGTATCAACACGAGAGGGAAGGTCGCCAGTCGGAAGCGCAAACGCCACACGTATTCATAGGATGCGTAGCTTCCGGCGACATGGTCGTCAGGAGCGGCGAGGCCCGTGATCGACTCACCCAGCGTCATAATGTGGTGGGTTTTGAGATGGAGGGTGCAGGTCTGTGGGGAAACCTGCCGTGCCTTGTTGTCAAGGGCGTGTGCGACTACGCCGACAGTCACAAGCAAAAGGGATGGCAGAACTTTGCTGCGGCTACGGCAGCATCGACGGCAAAGGCTCTCATTGAAGAGTATGCGGCTCTGTCTATGTGTGTTGTTGGACCAGGCACGAGTATGAAGGTCAACAAGAGCATGGCCCGCTACGCCATGGTTAATAATGCCAGCGCGTTCCAGCGTAATGGCTCATTCCGATAAGAAGCTCGATCTATCGTCCGCATCCTCCTCTATCCACGACTACATGTGTTGATAAAATGTTACTGGTGTCTGCCCTCGCCAGGGGGCATTCGCGTTGGGAAACAGGAGACCTAAGGGGGTGTAGTAAGGATACTAAACCGCAAAAGGCACATGCGGAGGGCTGCAGGAAGCCCCTTATCTGTGGAGGTTCAGAAGTCAGGATTTTGTATTCTTTTTCTTTTTGGAGTAAACTGCGGAAGAACCTTTTGTACTACTTTCCATCTTTTCGCGGCAACCGGTGCTGATGTGGAGTCGGATATTTTAAGGAAGACAGAGCGTCACTTCTAGGTTCGCGGATTTTGTCTGTAAGTGGCTCGATCTTTCATGAGCATTCCATTCTCTCAAGTAGTGAGAAACGACATATAACTATGCAATTATCCCTTGAAGAGGTTCAGGCCCAGGTAGCTTGTGTTGGAAAGACAAGTATTCCCGTGGTTTTGGCTAATATGCATTGGAAAGTATGCGAAGCTGTCATCATATCTTCGTCATCTGATTGGATTGTTCTTACTTCGTGGACTTAATATTCCGCCCAGAACAAGTAGCCTGTGCTATTCCATCTGGACGCCCTGCTCATAGGCAACCAGCCCTGTCGTCAATACCTGCCAATGAAGGCGGAGACCTTAAGGGCATTGAGCGCCTGTCGACGCGCTGCTACCCAGGTACGCAGCAGCGATCGGATGCTGCGGGGTGATCCTGTGCAACTGAGTGTTGTCTTCGCGGATGTAATCTGTGGTTAAGCCATCGTGAAAGATCAGCCTAAGATCGACATGAACCTCACGTTGCTCAGGCCAAACGTGTTCCGCATTCGGTCCAAGCCACGAGGTAGACAGACGTCTTTTGCTGTCACCCTTCTAGCTCCTCATTTCGCCTGCTCACAATGGGTTCCTCAGCATGGAATGCTTCCCGCGAGCCCCACCGCCACAGACGACAGCGGCAGGTCGACGTCCCTATACCTCTCCTCCTCGCCACCCCTCTCGACGTCCCCATCACAAAAGCCGTGGATATACCCCTCCACGACAGCCGGCTCTCCCTCACCCGCCTCTTTCCTCAAGATGACTGGCGCACTCAGCTCGCTCACGGACCAGATCTCATCCTCGGCGCCCACACAGCCCGGAACGAGTGCGAGCATGCCGCGATTCCTCGTCAGGGCGATCCTGTGCGCCGTCTTGTCGCCGACGAAGGTCTCGAGGAACTCGGGCGGCACGGCCGTGGCGCTGGCAGCCACGGGTGGACTCGTGCCCGCGACGGCGTCAGCGAGGAGGTTGCGGTCGTCGAGGGTCCAGAACTGGCGGAAGGAGACGGCGTCGTCCTCGGCGTTGACGGCGTGCTCAAACTCGACGAGGCCAGTCAGGCCGTTGAGGACGGGCGAGAGGAGGCGGGCGAAGGCGTGGGTGACCTCTTCGCGGGAGAAGCCGTGCGGGTAGGCGGGGGTGTGGACGTGGGAGAGGCGGTCGCTGGAGAGGGTGCGCATGAGGGTTGCGAGACGATCTTGCTGGGTTGGGGACGGGGTGCGGACGTTGTAGGCGAGGGTCAGAAGGGTGATGAGGTGGTGAATGTCTGTTGATGAGGAAACGGGTTCGGAGACGGAGGCGATTGTGTCGATGTAGGTGCCTTGCAGGGTTTGCTCTAGGGTCTGCTCATGGGCTGAGGTCATACGGGTGGTTGTGGTTGGTGCGGTGGTGGTGGTCGTGTCAAGCTTGGAGGGCACGACTGGATTTGTGACGATGCATGCACCAGCATGGCCCTCCTTCGCCATCATATTGGAGAGCTGCATGGTGGTGTGGTGTTTGTGGTGGTTGGGCGTGATTTGCTTGCTACCTTGACATTGAGTGCTATTGGGTGACTATGGTAAAAGAGCAAGGGTAGAAATGCGACGAATAAAGCCAAAAGTCTGGCGAAGGCTTGTACTTG
>NW_003315023.1:237976-241245 GCF_000150825.1 Verticillium alfalfae VaMs.102
CTGACTGGACAGCTTGACCTCGGTGAGCGGCATCTGATAGTATCTGATGGTATGATCGGCTGCGTGGGGGATGATTGAAGTGGATGGCATGATGATCTGAAAGGGGGGGGGGCACGGAGGAGTAGCACAAACACAAGCACAAGCACCAGCACCAAAAGCGGTGCGCGGGGGTGGATGTTGGAGGTGGAGGCGGAAGGTGGAGGTGAAGAGAGACCAGGGAAGGCAAGGTAGGGACCATGGCCTATGACGTAGCAGGTCCCCCACCCGCACGCTGGAATACATCCGCAACCGAGAGCCCACTACAGCGATCCACCCCCCCAACCCCCCTAACACCCCCTAAGCCGGACCCCTATCCGTCGAGACTCCTGCCGATGACATCCCGGCGCTCCTTCCTGATGCGACGAACCAAGGCAGCAGAGGGAAAGGACAGACCAGTGGGCATGGGCAGGTGCTCCCAGCACGGTGGTACCTTCCCTACCTCAGGCTCTCGCGGCGACCCCTCACGCCTCCCCTCGCATGCCATGCCGTCCCCTGCTGTCCCCTTCTGTTTCTTGCTGTCCCCTTTCGTGCATCCCTTTCTTGGCATCTCGTGCTTGGCACCCCCTCGATCGTCTTGCCCACATCTCGCCCATACCATCGTGACATCTTCTTCGGTCCGGTCAGTGTCAAGGCATTCTCAGGCACATCATTCGCGGCACTGCCTCAATGCTGGCTGCCGACGCCTCACTCATCTGTCTCGAACCGGCTGACCTGGCGCCATCCAGACCCCCGCAGCAGAACTGGTCTTTCACCCACACTGTTCCAGGTGATGAACAAGGTTAGCGGGGTGTCTTGAGATCGCCTCGTTGACCCGAGACATCCGTCTTGCGTTTATCTTGGCGTTCGCCTTTGCTGGTCTCGCTCTTGCATGCTGCCAGCCATGCTCGATGACAGTCTTATGCCACGCCCCTCGCTTGGTGGGGGGACAAGGCGGCTTCTGCGCTGCCACGACCGAGATGACTTGTCGCTTCAGCTCTCCAAGAAGAAGAAAAAAAAAAGAAAAAAGAACAAAAATCCTTGTACCGACGTGCATTTACTCAATTCGCGAGGTGTGTCTCAGCTGTCGCTCTGCCCTTGCACAAACCTGCCGAGTGGCCGCCCAAGCTGTCAAAAGATATTGCGCCAGCTGCCGGTGACGCATACGGCCGTGCCGCCGTTGGCTGCATATGTGCGTTTCTAGTTCGCCGAGCTTCTTTTAACTTCTTACTGCCTGTGCTGGACCGATGCTGGTGAGATGCCTTGCATGGGGGCCTCATGTCATGAGAACGGAATCAATCCTCGGTTTCACTAAAAAGGTCATACCAAGCAGCAGTGTCTACATTGATGACTGTGCCATCCGCCAACGCCAATCCAGGATATTCTCAACAAGCCAGCATCACACAGGCCCCACACCAGCACCATCCTCGAGCGCATCGCATGCGCGTCATCCACTTGCGACGTCTCAACTTTGCTCGTTGTAGTCACCTGACATGCCTCGCACAGCTTGCCAAAATCCATCATGAGCAACTTTGAAGACACAACGCAGTTTCGAAACATTCCGGGACTGTCTTTCAGCCGCCATAGTCGAGCACATGACAAAGTCCTCAACCAAAGCCAAGCGTCGCACGAAGAAAACCCGCCACGTTACCTCACAAGCGACACCGACCAGCAGCAGCCAGAACCCTACCGACGCCGAAGATATAGCCGACTTTACTGATTACATCGCAACGCAAACTTTTGAAAGTGTTCCCGTCGACCTACAGTCTCTTACACATGTCACATGGACTGCAGATCCCGACCTCCAGACACGTTATGCCCTGCCCTTGACTGGCGCCGACGTGTCCGCTATCCTTACAACACTCGACCCGGATGTGGCAGCCTCGCTCACGACTTACGACATCATCGATGGTCTTTCCCGTGGCGTCCCTGAGCTGCTGGCCCCGGTTCTGACTGAGTACATCACCGCGCTCACCGCCCCTCCGCCACCGCCGCGGGCAACGCGCAGCCAGGCTGACGGATGCGAACTGTGTGGTCGCGATTGGATCCCCCTGACATATCACCATCTCATTCCGCGCTTCGTGCACGAAAAGGTCGTTCGGAGGGGATGGCACCCGCCCGAAGATCTCGACAATGTAGCCTGGCTCTGTCGACTGTGCCACTCGTTTGTGCATCGCTTTGCTGGACACGAAGAGCTGGCGCGACATTATTACACCGTCGAGTTGCTGCTCGCCGAGGAGGATGTCGCCAAGTTTGCAAAATACGCCAGCCGCGTGCGATGGAAGGGACGGTGACGGGCTTCTTGTGTGGCAGTTATTGAATCGCGAGCTTCTGCTTGCTCGATACCGCCATCCTGATCTCGTCGTGGGCACCCGTTACCGTTTCGTTCAAGGCGATAGGCGTCGCATCACTGGAGAGTTGTCGAGATGGTGGAAAGTGCGTACAAAGGATGGGGGCACCTGAGGGAAAACACGATGTGATAGAATTCGGTTCGTGTCGACCTGAGAGCGTATGAGATTGGCATCACCAATTGCTGTTCTGCTTGCCTGTCGATTAAGACATGATTTGACTTTGCAGAATCCCAAACATCAATTTCCGATTAGTCTAGTGGTTAGGATATCGGCTTGTCACGCCGGGGACCGGGGTTCAATTCCCCGATCGGAAGAAACTTTTGTTGGTTCTCGCCGCAGTCGAATTTAGCTTTTGCTCACCTAGGCCAATCACATGCGTCACAGAACGGGTAACTTGACTGAACAACGCTTTTGCCTATATTTCAGCCCTATTAGAATCTCTAAGTGACGAGGGCTTGACGGAGACGCCATGAGAGCGATTTACAACGAAGAGTCATTATCTCATACTATACGTGTGTATCTCTTCCAGGCGTCCAGCTAGATGTTGATTCCCGGTACATACTATCTCTGAATTGGCTATTTATCCTACGTGTTGTACAAGCTCGGGGCTGCCATGCTGTGTAGAGGCTCGGCCGTACTACGATTTCTAGACCCAAGTTGCACATGGCAGCCTCCCTCCTCGCAAACAAAGGCCACGCTCGAATCGTTGGACAGTCAACTTCTGGCCTGCCATCTAGTCCCCCCCCCCCTCTCGCCCCGGTCTCGACCGAGCCCTCCCCACCCGCCCTCGCAAAATTTGCCTCGCCCCAGCACGCGAGCATCACAATCCCCACAACCGGGCCGCTGCTTCAACAAATCGGGCGATGGTTTAGTGGTATAACGGCTGCTTAGCAATCTGATGGA
>NW_003315023.1:241532-246423 GCF_000150825.1 Verticillium alfalfae VaMs.102
TGACCCCCGTGGCAGGCGCGCAGTTGATATACTCAAACTGGGCGTCCCCCTCGTGAAGCACAGAAACCTCATGCCAGGTCCGCAAGCGCCTCAGATCGCCAAACGCCTTGTAATGCGACAGCGCCCCGCGATAGATGGCAAGATGGGAGGGGTGCGTCTTGGCCCACCGTTCTAGGCTGTCGAGATTGCCGAAGAAGGCCGCGCCGCAGGACTCTTTGCGTGGCCGTCCGGAAGCCGCCGCGTCCCCCTCGTTGCGGAGGTAGCGGACGCTCATGGCCTCCGTCTCGTGCGGGTGCTCCATGAGATAGCGCAGACCTTCGTGCAGGGTCGGCTCGAGCCTCCGCTCATACGCGTCCGCCTCTTGCTGACCGCAGTTTTCCCAGAATTGGCCAGAGCGGATGTGGGCGAGATTCTGGGGGTTCGTGCCCACCAGGTGCTGGCCGCGTCCCCGGACAGCACTGTCGGGTGGGAGACTTACGGGGTCCGTGGGCTTCGGAAAGAGATCGTGGGCCGCGTCCGGGATGCGATCCCGCGCGGCGCCCCAGTACGCTGAGCGGTCGTGCTCTGGCGTCGTTGTCCCTGGGAGTCTTGCGAGCCCTGGCAGGTAGTCGAGGCCGGAGTAGTTGGTCTCCAGCCTCGGGAGAGCGGTGGCGAAACACTCGCGCCAGAGACCGATAGATTCGCGGTCGCGTGTCTCCAGTCGCGAGAACAAGGCCGGCAGGGCGAGCGCCTGCAGCGCAGCGTCGTACTTGTCTGCATCTTGCCAGTAGCACACCCAGACGGACGTGTCTGTCGCTTCGGCGCCATCAATCATGGCGAAGGCCTCGAACACAGCCGGTCCATGGCCAGCCTCGAGCCAGGCGCGAATGGCCGAGGCGATCTGGGCGTCGGCCCGCAGACACGGCTCGTCGGCCGCGTGTCGCTGAACACCAATGTACGCGGTGAAGACGTGCGTGACGGCCGGCGCGAGCGCCAAGTGCCATCGCGGAATGGGGAGACGATGGTTCTTGGGTTTGCGCAGCGGATACGTGCGGCCTGGACAAGACATGTTGTGAGGGTGGCGTGGATTGTAGAGGAGCCGCGAACATGTGAGGGGAAGCTTTCCCTTGACATCCATAGTTGTGCCCCTCATCGTGCCACTCCGATTCTCCAACATCCAATGTCGGCACAGTGCTCCGTTTGACTACATCCCCTCGGTTTCGCTTCCATTTGTCTTCTAGCGAGCAAATGTCTTTTCTTTGGAAAAAACTTACATGGCTTCAACCATCGAGCTTGCAAAAGGCAAACAAAGTTCAACGTACACGTTCATCAGCATCAAAATGTCGTCTCATCACCCGTGCGAATAGGCACAATACTCTCACTATCCAGACACGACTGGAAGCATGAAATCTTGCAAACGCCAAAATCTTGTATTTCCAAAAATGACATAATGTGAAAAGATTGGGTGAGTGTCAGTTCATGAAAGGGTCTGTCTTGAGTGAATGTTCTGTTGGTCCGTTCATTACTGTCATGTCTATATCTAATGCAATCTGGAAAATCAAATCTATCTCCGTCCTCATAAATCAAAGCAAAGCCATCTGTCCCCATGCCAGGCAGCTCAGGAAGACATGGTGCGCAGACTGTGTTCATCCAACATGTCGTAGCGACCCTCTTCAACAAGTCTCTGCGTGGTGATGCGCTGCGGGTAGTTCCTCATGAACATGTCGGTAAAGTGCTTGCCGTAGTGGATGCCCTCCTTGGGCTCCTGGCCAACGTCGTAGCCCTCCAGGGGCTTGATCACGGCCTGGAAGCTGGGCTCGTGGAAGTAGGCAAAGGCAAACCTCTCCTTGATGTTGAGACCAACCTTGTGAGGCGTGGACGGCAGGACTGAGTTTGTGAGAAACTGCATCATGTCACCTGTAGGTACGATGACGGGTTAGTTTTGTTGCCAAGACCCTTTCGGAAAACCAATAACTTGCCTGGGAAAACGGTAAAAACGTTCTCTGCAGGGGGCACAAACACCCAGCCCTCATCGTCTTCCTTGAAGCCGGCAGCGCTCCTCTCCCAGTTGGCGAAGTTCTCGTCCTTCTCCGGGGGCCGAACAAACAAGGCTAAACGGTGTAAGTCACTCGCAAGGGGCTTCGACAGGCTGTTCTCGTCACTTACCACCGACGTCGTCAGCTGCCGCGAGAACGAGCAGTCCGTAATCGGTATGGGAGCCGATGCCACGGCCATCCTTGCCTTTGCCATTCGTAGCATACGTTGCGGGGAATCTACACATCCAACGTTAGAAATCAGACAGAGAAAGCGTTTGGAAGCGTCCCAGGGGCACCTACCGCAGCACACGCAGGTGATGCCAACCATCGCGTGTCAGGCCCGTGAGAGACCCCTCAGGCAGATCAAGACCGAGCTCCGTCAGCTTGAGGATCATCTCGCCGCTCTCGCCCAAGCTGTCCATGTACCGCTGAACGGGCTCCTGCATCTCGACATCCGGCCACGGGCAGCGTCCGTGGCAGGGCCACTTTGCGCGCACCCTGGGCTCGTCGAGCGGGAGGTCTTTGGTGACGGTGAAGATCTCGCTATAGTCGGCAATGCCGTCCGTGAGCTCCTCGCCGCTGGCGATATAGCCGGCATAGCTCTGGCTGTCGACGCAGGCCGCCTTCTGGGCGTGGGACTTCTTGAAGAAGCGCTTGCTGGCCGCGTTGGCGGCCTTGTACGTGGCCTGCTGATTCGGCTTCATGGCGATCTGGAGGATGCCGTCCTTCTGCCAGGCGGCGACGATGGCCCTGCCGAGCTTCACATCACTGGCGCTTGACGTAAAGGTTTCGGGCAAGACAAAGGTCTGGAGCTGGCCGATCGTGGCCTTGTAGCCGGGAGGAACGCCTGAGGGATCCCCCGAGACCGTCTTGGTGACGGCCTTGGTCGGCGCGAGCCTCTGAGCGTTGGCGACGGTCATTTTTATGTGTTGAAGAAAGGGCTGGGTATTGTGGTGAATAGAGGATATACGTTGTTTCAATGTTGAAGTGCTAGGCAGGTCTCTGAAGTAGTGTGGAAGGGTTGATGATCCTTTCTCTTCTTTTCGGTCCTGATGCCTCTCTTATATAGTATCTCGATGCCTTCCCTGAATGCCGTCATCCAGACTCGGGGTCTTGGAAGCTTCCGTCGTCGTCCAGGTCCAGAGGCCCCCTCCTCACATGTTAAAGTTCCTACATGACGAATTCTGCCACCTTGCGGAACAATCACGGGATGTTGGAAACTGCACGCCAAGGATCTACGGCGACCTTCTCTACACGGTCAACAAGGGCTCGCGGCGAGCCGACTCATGAAGGATAGGAAGACGCCCCGGCGTACGAGTCAGACAGCATTGTCCAATGGAAAAGCCGCCAGCCCTAAATGAAAGCTTAAAGTAGAGAGATCGAGACTGACAGCAACGATACACCGCTCACGGAAACAATTTGCCGCCGCCGGGATACCCAGTGCATACGAGTCGGGAAAACCCAGGGCAAAGCAGACACTACTGCCACGGCCGCCTTCGGCGTCCGCTGACGCGGGCCGCCCGGAGGCCGCCCCGTATAGTCCTCCCGAATCCTAGTAAACCTAATGTGAACTCCGGTCTGGAACCCTTAATGTGCGGGCTTCCCTTGTAGCAGGCAGACGTTAAATATAGACCCACAGCCTCGGGGGCCCGCGTGACTAAGGTGATGCGAGTCGAGCCGAAACTCGTCAGATCACCGCCCCCAGTCCGTATCCGTACCTCACTCAGTGCCTTCGAAAGCGGGTGGCCCCGCGCGGGGTCTGTCATGAACGTCTGATCGAGCAAAGAAACATATGCTTGGATGATGACTGATCGTGCCATGTGTTGACGAAGCAAGGTGACATTGCCTCCAGTCAGCCAGACAAGCAGGAAACCTTCCGAGTCGGTTACACCTCGGGTTCGCAACTTGACTAAGCCAGAATCCTCCTCTGACGTATTCAAGTTCGTCAACGGAACACGCGGAGAACGGTGGATAATGGCCAATGGAACCCCGGAACACTTTCCGCAGCTGTGAAACGCCTTGCAGATGGGATAGGTTGAGAAGGCAAATCTTTAGGTGGTATCGCGGTGACCCGGTGTGTTTGCACTCAGTCCACATTGGGCAACTCGACTGTCTTTTGAGTCGCCGATGCGGCAAGGTCATAAAAGCAGGCCGGAGGGGTCGCCGAGTTGCATGTTGCGCGCGCTGTCCAGCATCCAAGGTACACGAGGAGGAATTAGAGTTTTGGATTAAGCTTTTTCTCTGTCGTCCCCTGACAAGGCTCTGAATGCGAGTTTCTGGAAGAGGTAAAGAAATCCGGCCAGCTGGTGGGAACTGACTCTCTATCCAGTCGTTCCTTGAGTCTCATCCATTGCCGTTGCATAGATTAGATTACGGATCGCACTTTAATTGATGAGCCAAGGAGCTGGATCTTCTGAAGGTGTCAGAAAACTCCGAATGTAATCACGGAGCATTCCTATCTTGTCTCTGTGCGTTGCCAACACGATTCGTGAACCCCGGGGCTCGATATTGTTTCCGTTGGCTCCGTGACTCGAATACCGATCCGAATGTCAGGAAACACGGCGTCGAGCCTTGCACTGTCTCAGATGGCGAAAAGTGAGCATCTCGATGGTTTGGGGACAACCGAACCCCTGCCCCCTCAGCCCCAACCAGCATTCCCGTGCGACTCGCGCTTCGAAAAGGGGCTTGAGTAGTCGGTCGTTCCGAAGCTCTGGAGCTGATAATGTGCGCGGGTGCGCAGCGGCTGCTCCCGTGCCTGGTAGTAACTCCCACCCTTCCATCTGGCATTGAATGATTTCGGAGACACTTGATCTGAAGAACGTGCTCTGTCGATTCCCAACTGGGCGTTGACCGACGTACGATGACAGCTGAACGAA